>NW_026695207.1:5890000-6152500 GCF_021218885.2 Marmota monax
TGCTGGGGCAGGACATACTTCCATAATTGCTTTTCAAATTTCAGATACAGTTACAAGAGCGATGGCTGCATTAGGGCCCACTTCATGGAAGTGCTCTGCATCAGTTATGAAAGATCTTCATGCACTGTTTGCAGAAAAAGTGACAAACACCTTTTCCATTCAAGTAAAATATCCAATTTGGTAATTCATCAAACCCAGGCCCCTTGCACAAGGCAGGGCAAAGCACTGCGGTGCACACACAGCATCTGGATACAGCAAGGAAGGGGGCAGGGTGGACACGAGGGCGTGGGCGGGCCCATCTCAGGTAACAGCCCTTCCGGGCAGCAGCACTGGGTTTCCGCAGATGTAGGTGATTACTGTGCATCTGCATGAATCACTCTGCTGCATTCACAATACAGGCACTTAGAACCCAAGTGCCAGAAACGACTTTCAATTCTGGGGAGAAATTATCCTTCAAAAATAGAGGAAGACGTGAACCTGGAGTGCCATCATGAAATGGTCGGCCTGTGGTGAATTGCTCCCCAAAAGGCAGCCATAAACATGCCCTCTTTCCTCTTCCAACCATCTTTAAAATACGGAAGGCTGTGCATTCTGCAGTCTCCTGGATGTGGAACGGGGGCAAGGTAGGATGGTGCTGGGGCCAGTGACTCCCGACATTCCGAGTGTGTGCTCCCTCCCAAACCCCCTCCTTCTTTTGTGCCCACTGGTTTCTCTACTGGTCACTCAGGAAGCACGTGCTGGCCACTGTCCTCCATGTGTCCTGGCTCTTGCTACCCACATCACCTATGGCCTGCTTCTAGGACCTTGTCTCACGATCCACCTGATGTCCACCTCCTGCTCTCTTCCCACGTCCAGGAGCCCTGGCCTCCCCTTCCTAGTCACTGTTCGTACTCGGTGCCCCTCAGTCATGGTTCACACTTTTGCAGTGCACAGCCAGTGTTCGCCGTCCACCAGCAGGAGCAAGAACCACAATGACCACCCACACTGCAGGGCGGATTCTTGGGCTGGCCTTGCCCCTGGGTTTCCTGACGTCAGACTAGAAGCTCGCCGTCAGGCAGTGTCACAGTGCTCAACTCAACATCGGCTTGCACCAATTTCTTCTAAATTATCAGCTGTGCCCAGAGGTCCCTGCCACCCAAGGGCCGTCCTACCTCTCTCATCATAGAATATAACCAGTCTTGCTTGATGCATGTGCATGGGTACAAATATCCAGTGCACTGTAAGCTCAGTCCCACGCCATATTCTCACATGTTTTATTATTTACAACACAGACATACTGCACACACTGTAGGCGGAAATGAAGTCACTGTCACAAGTCACATGGATGGCATTCTAATGGAATATTGAAATAGGATTGTGTCACATTGCCATGCATTGAGTGGTCTCCTCACCTCTGGGGTTTCTCTGTCCTTTCACTGGCTATCCCATAACAGAGACTGTATGTGTCCTCATAAGAAGGCCACTTGTATCTTGGGAAGATACAAGGTTATAAGCGAGGGCCCCACAACATCTGCTGGACCAGTTGGCCAGCAGGAGAACCTGTTGGAGCAGCACTCAGGATGCAGTGGGAGGAGGAAGGAGCATGATGATGGACAGGTTCATGTGGCCCAGAGCATGGTCTGGGCACAGCATGGGGTCATGTGTGCTCACTGATCAGCTTGGACAAAGGCTGTATGGGCCAACCCTCACCCATAGTCCTTGGTGCCTGTGCCCTAGTGGGTGTTTAGGTTGTGTCTGAAGATACACAGGTGGCTGTGGCCACCACCAGTCATCCCATAGTGCTTGGGGTATGCCAGGCTCTGTGCCCACCATGACGAGCAGTCTTTGACTTGAGCCTGGCTTGATGTCATGCTGCTGTCCAGGGGAGATGGCCCGGGGGAGGGCAGCCTCTCAGGGCCCACCCCTGAGTGCTGGCACGGCAGAGTCTGAGCTCGCAGGCTCACCTGGGCTTCTGCTTCACGTTCTGCAGGGCAGCGCTCTGGGAGATGGGCATTTAGACCCCGCTCTGGCAAGGAGGTAAGTTTCCACACAGAAGCAAGCTGCTCCATCTCCCTGTCCCTCCACTGCTCTGTCCTCAAAACAGGGTAATGACATTTACCTCACTTAGTATTGTAATTATTGAGGGGCTGTGAAAGTTTTACCAAAGTACAATCAGTGCAACACAGAAATTAATTCTGTGCAACTAGTAATGTAGTTGTTAATAATCAGATCCTGAAATGTCTCTCCAAAATGAGGCATGTTAATACACGTAAAGAGGGAAACAGGACTGAAGGGAGGGGAGGAGTATGGGGTAAAAAGGACAGTAGGATGAATCGGTCATTATCACCCTACGTGCAATGCGACTACAAGACTGGTGTGATTCTACACCACGTTCAACTCAGAAGAATGAGAAGTTACACTCCATTTATGTATAATGTGTCAAAATGCATTCTGCTGTCACATGTAACTAATGAGAACAAACTAAAAAAAAAGAATGTAAAAAGAAAAAGATTTGAAGTCATTAAGTCAAAGAGATGTCTGCGTTTCCATGTCCATTACAGCATTTTTTATGATAATCAAGATATGGAATCAACTAAGTGCCATTAATGGATAGATGAATACAGAAAATGGGGTATACATACAATGGAATACAATTCTACCTTTAAAAGGAAGCAAATTCAGTCATTTACAATAAGTGAATGAACTTGGAGGACATTACATTATGTGAAATAAGCCAAGCATAGAAAGATAAATATTGCTTGATCTTATATACACATGGAAACTAATAAAGTCAAACTCAGAAGATGAGAGTTGAAAGGTGGTTACTAGGGGATGGGGGAGTGAGGGCAGAGGTTGGGATTGGGAAGATGTTGGTGAAAGGATACACATTTTCAGTTAGGAGAAACAGATTCAGGAGCTAGATGGACAATTCAGTGACCACAGTTAATAAAATTGTATTGTATACTTAAAAAAAAAAGAAGAAGAACAGGTCAGGAGACAAGTGGTGGGCTCCCTGTGGACCAGTGCTCCATCCACCTGAGGACACCACATTTTCTGCTGGATGGAAGGGTCTTGAAGGCAGAAGCTGCGCAGACCTGGGCCTCAGAGCTTTGCCGTGGGAAAGAACAAAGAGCTACAAGATGCCAGGTCTCCTTCGACAGCCACCCCAGGTCCTAAGTGTGTTCAGTTAACTTCTTGAACCTGGAGATGAAACTTAGAAAGTTTCCTCCTTGTTCAGACATTAGCATTAAAAATGCCACAGGCTCCCTACAAGGTCACTGCTGTCTAGAAACCATGGCGAAGTTCATCTCTACAGAGCGTGGGCTTCTTCTGACATTGTCTGGAGGGCCTGCTGACCTGTTCTAAGCAAATATCAAGCCTCCTTTGCTACTGAGCTGGGTCTCCCAACCTTCTGACGATGGAGGACACACAGATTTTCAACCTAGAACTTGGAAGGTGCTTCACTCCAGTGAGGAATTTGTATGTTATGACAAAAATTGCAGAAGTGTCTATGAATAGCCCCTCCACACAGAGCACCAGCTCACGCTGATTCAAAGACTCATTCAGCATACAGGCTGCTTTGGTGTCAAAGTACATTCTTAGGAACACTTAATTTGTATAATATTGACAGATTGCAACTGTTGATGAGATTGGTGTGTTTTAAATTAGCATGCTCTCTTACCAGCTTATTATACAATATTTGAACAGGTTTAAATGTATTTTCTCGTCTAATTTTATGTTGTGATACATACTTTCAATAAAATTGGGTATTCCCTACAGAAAAATGTGGCTGGATTTTTAAAGTTGGCTACTAATGGAAAATGTTGCATGTTCAAATAATCAAGAAGCAGTCCTATTATGTTGTAGAATGTAAATCATGTGAGTGAAAATAAGTTACTTTTTATTTTCAGAAGTTTTATAAATGTTGAGTAGCCACAAGATGAGCCTCTGTGAACATTATATTATTGTGAAACAATGCAAATATCTTCAATGTTAGATCTTTGTCAAGATCTAAAAGTGTGTTTCTGACCAAATCAAAAGAACTTGTTAAATAAAAAGATACCAGACCCCCCCCCCCAAAAAAAAAAACAGACGAGGCAACAGATTGCTGAAGAAAGCCAGGTACATTTTTGGAAAGGTCCACCCAGACTCCTAGTTGGATCTGTGAGATTAAAGCCAACAATGGCACCGAAGGGCTTCCCAGAGCTGGCTTGTTGCACCCACACCTGAGCTGTCTCTGCCTTGATCTGAGAAACTGGGGCCCACGGGTCTCTGACTCATGGATCCTGTGCCAGAGACTTGTTCCTGAAAAGATGACCTTGGATGCACCCCTTCCCTTTTCCAAGTCACTGGATAAAGTGATACTCAGCAGTTATCCCTTCCACCACTTCTCATTCATCCGCTCCGATTATTTTATGGCATTCGGATCGCTGGTACCCAGTGAAATTCAATAAAGGAATCAGGGTTAATTTGCATTCACTTAGACGTGAAAAAATACTGTACTCAACACCTTTTCTCCCTCAAGGTGGTATACATACAGACATTCGTACATAAAGTAGAACCATGGAGCTTTCCTTCTGATGTCCCAGAGATAACACTGATATATAATTTGCCTCTGGCTTTTTGTACAAAAAAAAAAAGTGGGTATCAGATTTTAACCCTTATTCTCATTTAAAATTCCAATGTAATACTCTTGTAGTTTGAGTTCCTACGGATCAATCATTTTTGAGGTAGATCTCAAAGGCTTTTTGAGGGTGCCCGTGGCTTGTCCTCATGACAGCATCGTGGCGGACACCTGCCGGCACCTCACAGGTGAGGATGTGGAGCTGAGGGTGTCGTCACATTCTAGCTGTGCTTTCTTTTGGGAGAAATGTTGTAGTTTGGATGCAAGGGGTCCCCCCAAATCTCATGTATGAGACAACTTAAGACGGTTTAGAGGAGAAATGACTGGGTTCGGGGATCCTTAACGTGATCAGTGGATTAGCCCCCGGATCGGGAATAACTGGGTGGTAACAGCAGGAAGGCAGGGAGTGGCCAGAGGAGGTGGGTTCCTGGGGCTGGGCCTCTGGGGTTTATATTTTGTTGCTGGGAAGAGAATCAATCTCTCTCTCTCTCTCTTTCTCTCTCTCTCAATCTTTCTCTTTCTCTGTTTCCTGATCATGTGCTAAGCCGCCTTCCTCTGCCACACTCTTCCACCATGATGTCCTGCCTCACCTTGAACCCAGGGAATGAAGCTGGCTTCTGTGGACTGAGAGCTCTGAAACCATGAGCCCCCAAATCAACTTACTCTCCTTAAAGTTGTTCTTGTCAGGTCTTTTGGTCACAGCAGCAAATAAGCTGACTAAAACAAGAGAGTAGCATTATTTTGCTTCTAAACTTAAACATCTGCCTCATGTCCAGTCGCTCAAACTCTTGGATAAAAAACTGGCAATAAGAGCTGGATGTGGTGCTCACACCTGTAATCCCAGTGGCTCTGGAGGCTGAAGCCCCAGGATCATGAGTTCAAAGCCAGCCTCAGCAATGGCAAAGCACTAAGCCACTCCACGAGGCCCTGTCTCTAAATATACAAAACAGGGCTGGGGATGTGGCTCAAATGGTTGAGTGTCCCTGAGTTCAGTCCCTGGTAACAACAACAACAACAACAAAATTGGCAATAATAAGAACAACAATAATAAATCTGCTAACCCTAGGTTTGAACACTTCAAGGACCAGTGAGAGTCCGGACTGAGGCCCAGAGGGAACTGTCCTGAGGTGCAGTCTAACAGAGCCAGCAAACCTAACTGGAGGCCGGTTTCCCCAGAATCTGTCCTCCGCGTTACTTTTGCAAAATAAGGCTAACCGCCCTGACTTTGCAACGGCCACAGATGCTGGAAATAGCAGGTCCCATAGAGAGTAGAAAGGGCCCGCAGCCGTGCCGTGTGCTGCATCACGTTTAAGGTTAGCAGAGTGAGAAATGCATACGATTAAACTTGCCAAGGCCTGGAACCATAATTAAGGGACCCTCCTTGAAAACTGCTCGTTAAGGATTGTCTTTTAATTGCTATCTTGCTGCAAGAGACTAGAACGGATGGAGCTGCCATCATTTCCCAGTCCATCTTGAATGTCCCGTTTTCCTAGCAGTGAACAAAGGTGTCAGCTGAGTTCAGGATCTGCCCCTTGCCCTCAGCCAGGGTTGGCCTGAGAGCTTTTGGGCCGTGAAGTCTGCAGGCTCCCAGCCCATGCCCTCCACACCCCAGTCTTGCGGCTGCTGTTTCTCTTACCCACGGCCACACTTGTGAAAACCTTCCTGCAGGACAGTCTGTCCACCAAAGCCACCAGGACCACACCCTCATTTTATGCCTTTCTCCTGGGGTCTTGAGTGGGTTCATCTGAGTTTGGAAGTAAAAGGTTTCCCAGCAAGGAAAACTGGAGTGTGTCCAGCACAGACCGCACAGTTGCACCTGCTGCACCTGCATGGCTTATGCATTTATGCACGTGGGTGATTCGAATGGCATTCTGTCTAATTCCCCCGTCTGCACCTTAGTCTACCAGTCAACAAACTGCAGCCTGGAACATGGGCAGGATGCCCGGGGTCACAAAGGAGCAAGTCGAACTTGGAACTAACAAGACTTTTCAAATTTGGGGCATGGCTGAAAAACAACAAATGAAAAACACTTTTTGTTATGAAAAAGTTCTCTGACATTCTGTTTCCAGTGTCCATCAGTAAAATTTTGTTAGAATGCAACAACATGCATTCAGTAATGTGTCACCTACAAGTGCTTTGCCCTAGAAATGCAGACTTCGTAGTTGTGACAGAGACAGGGTGACCTGTGAGTCCTCTTGACCACACTTTAGCCAGCAGTGCTCGACCTAGTGTATTTGGGGCCATGAATTGAAACGGGTGAAAGCTGAGGAGTCTAGCGTGGACCCCAGGGACCAGCCAGCTCCATCCACTCCAGCCCATAGTTCCTGTGTGGAGCTGGCTCCGTGTGGCTGAACTTGGTGAGTTTCCAAGAAAAGACAGTGATGGTGATTTTTGTGTGATTTCTTTCCTTAAATGTAGATCGTGGGAGACACTGCAGACATGCTGTCTCGTGGCCTCAGCCCTCCAGTGGCCTCAGGACTGATGGGCAGCAGGTGAAGCTTCTGCAGCCCAGTGCTGAAAAGTAGAACTGGAGTCTCTTGAAGAGGACTCTGTCCCCACCACCTCCACGCATATGTTCTTGTATTTTCATTGGAGGATTCAACCTGCTGTTCTCCAATTATTAACAAGTCTGAGCTGTTTCCCACAATATGATTGATATACATCTATTATTTTTATAACTGAGTTGTCTGGCTAAAGTTTATAAGAGCACTGTCACTTTCAGAACATTAAATTTAAAACGGAACCTCAGCACCAGGGTGCTCCTAAAACAGACTTATATGTACACCAGTTAGAACCCAGCAAACAGCTGATGAGCATGCGAGAATCCAAGGAATACTTATGGATATTGAGGTACGTGAATACACACATGTTCAAGAAAGAAGGAGACCCATACAGAGAGACAGAGAGACCAAAGGAGAGTCCAACATCACCTGAAGTGTGTGGGGCTCTGCGCCCAGCTGCAGTTCCACAGAGGTTTCCATCTAACTCCTCTGTCCCACAGGACCTGGGACCTGCCTGCACAGTGCCAATTTTGCACCTGGAATTGCTGATTTGTCCACTTAATGTGCTTATATAACAGAAGCAAAACTTCCGATGTGCATTATCAGACACCAGGTCGAGGCAGAAGTGTGCAGGTGAGGGGCTGGGTTGTGGCATGTCCCGCTTGAGCCATGGCAAGGGCTTCAGGCAGAAGTTATGGAGCAGAGATATTTACAAGCACCTGGCCACCTGGCCACATGGCCTCAGCAGCTGGGAGCACACTGTAGCCTGGGACATGCGGGATGCCTGGGGTCACTAGGGAGCAGGCAGGAGGCTGGTCAGGGTGCTCTGGAGCATGCCTGCCTTAAGGCAGAGCCGGACAGCAGCAGCTGGGCAGCCACGGAAGTCCAGGGCCAGTTCCCACTGATGTGATAGCCCAAGAGGTGGCTGGGGACAGGACAGCAGCGTCAGGGAAGGTAGATGTTTTAGTCAGCTTCTTCACTGCTGTGACTAAGAGACCTGATAAGAACAACTGTAGAGGAGGAAAAGTTTATTTGAGGACTCACGGTTTCGGAGGTCTCAGTCCATAGGAGGCCAGCTCCATCTGGGGGGGCTCGAGGTGAGAGGTGAGGCTGAGCATCATGGCGGGAGAGTGTGGCAGAGGGAAGCAGCTCACATCATGGTGACCAGGAGCAGAAGGAGACTCCACTCTCCAGATGCAAAAATACATACCCCATAGCCACGCGCCCAATGAGCCGCCTCCTCCAGCCTCACCCCACCTGCCTCCAGTCACCACTCAGGCAATCCCATCAGGATCAATTCACTGATTATGTTAAGGGTTTCACCCAAACCTTCTTACACTGTCTCACATGTGAGCTTTTGGGAGACACCTCACATCCAAACCGTAACAGAGGGGAACAGCTGGACCTTTAAGAGAGGGAAGGTCCAGGAAGACAGATCATTTCCCCCCAAGCTGGCTGCGAGGGAAGGGGAGGGAGAGGACCGCAGGGCTGGGTGGGGTGCGGTGTGCACATTCACATCAGGAACGCTTGCTCTGGAGGCTGGCAGGGTTCCGAGGAGGGTCAGGACAGGTGGAGCTCTGGGTCTGTAGGTACCGATGTGGTCCTTCCATGTCGGCAGGAGGGGTGCATCTCCAGCACCCGTTCCATTATTCCACAGTTGCCTCTGAGGTTCCAGCTGGGGTTTTCTGAAGCCACTCAGATTATAGTCCCCTTAACATGAAGTCAGATGACACGTCAGGGTTTTGGGGTTTGCAGAAATTTTTGAGTATCTCAAATTCTCCTGCCCCAAGAGTGGAGGACATAACTTCAGAGACCCCCCCCCCCCCCCCCCCGAGGACAGTGCTTAAGAGCCCTCACTGTCTTGCAGTCCTGCTGGCCCATTCCGGTTCCCGTCTGTCCACGCCCAAAGCTCCCATGCACCACGCTGTCATTTCCGAGCTTGAGGCAGTGGCTAAGAACTGCAGCCCAAAAAAACCACTTTGGCTGCACGCGTGATCCCTGGACCAGCCCTGGACACCTTCATTTCCCTGCCTCTCACCACATACTGCTGCTCCCAGGTCCCAGTCCCCTCCTGTGGTGGACCTGCTTCTGTTGGAGGGCTTTCTCTTCTTGCCTGATGCTGTTGGGTCCTGGATTTTCCTAAGATCTCTTTGTCAAGATACAATGTGTAAACAATAACAAGCGCTTGCCTCCTGAGGCAGGTGAGCCCACAACCACATCCTCCACCCAGCCGCCTCCATCCTCCCTTCCCAGCCAGTGACTGCCCTTCAGTCCCAAAGCACCCACAGGTGGATTCTCTGTCCCTTAGATCACATTTTCTATCCTCGTTTGAACGGCAGCTCTGTGGCTTTGTGTGATGTTTTTGGGCAAACAGTGTTTCTCCTATCCACTGTATTGCAGGGGTCAGAAATTCACCTCCTACTGGGGGGCGTTCTATCCCAAGGTCTAATCCCCTGCTGGAGGATATCTAGGTTGGTTCCAAGGCCTGTCAGTGACATGGTTGGCCATGAATGTTCATGCACAAGACTTTGGGTAAACACCTATGAGTGGAATTGCTGGACCACATAGTGGACCTCAGCTGTATGGGGAACCACTGGGCTGTTCTCTTCAACTTCACACCCCATCAACCAGATGTTGCTTCATTTTTACCAAAACTTAATGCTGTCAGTCTTTCCAATTCTTGCCATTCAACTGGGTATGGTTTTAATTTGCATTTCCCCAGTGACTAACGATGCTGAGCATCTTTCCGTGTGTATATTGGCTCTCCCAGGTCTTTGGTGAAGTGTGTGTCCGATCTTCAGCCATGCCTGTATTTATTTATTTATTATGGATGAGCTGATGTCCCCTTGTTGTTGACTTGTGATGTTTCTATTTGCTCCGGATAGAAGTGATTTATTATGAGGTAGTCCCCAGTCCTTGACCTGACATTACTTCGGAGCTGGCATCGACCTGCTGGTCTGTCCTGGTCCCTCAGCTCAAACCACCCTTGCACTCCCCTGTCCCAAATGCATTTAATCTTATGCATTTGGAAGGATAGAAGTTTTAATTATGATGAATTTCATCATTTTTTTTTTTTACTTTTTTAACAAGTGTTTTATTTGAGAAGAAATGTGGATTTACAGGAAAGTTGCAGAGTTTAGTGAATCACACTGAGTAGTTTCCCCATTCACCTGTTACCTCAGTGCGACACATCAGCCCAACCAATGCACCGCTCAGGATAGGTTTTCTCTCATTAATCTCCTGCTGTGTTCAGCCTTCCTCTGTTTTTCCAGTTGTCTTTCTTCTTGGTAGGACCCAGCTCAGGGTTGATCCTCCTGCTCCCTGGACTCCTCTTGCCTGTGACAGCTTCTCAAACTAGGCTTGCTTTGGGTGACTTCAAAAGTTTTGAGGACGAATGCTCACCCCAATGTGATCTAATTAATGTTTTGCTTGCAACTAACTAGACTGTCGTTATGGGTTTGGGGAAGAAGGTTATAAAGTGGTATTCAAAGAAGTTGATTTTATAATTTAGTTTTCTTTAAGGTCTTGTGTCTTAAGAACTTTGACCATGTTCTGTCATTTAAATCTTGAATGTTCCCGAAGGCCCAGGGCTTGATTGCCATCCTACGGAGCTCTAATGAGGTGGCCAAACCTTCAGGAGGCGGGGCCTGGTGGGAGGAAGTGTGGTCACTGGGGGCGTCCTTTGAAAGGGGTTTGGAGGCATCCCTGCTCTTTGTTGCTTGACACCACCAAGCCCTGCCTCTCTGATCTGCCACAGGCTTAAAAGTTGGGTTAGACCAACCAAATTTTGGAATGAAATCTTTCAAAATCGCTAAAATCAACATTTCCCCTTGAAAACTGATTATATCAGGTATCTGTTGCAGTGATAGAAATCTAAATAACGCATCGTGATAAATTAAAAAAAAAACTTTCGTTTTATTTTTTTTTTGTCTAGAAAACTTATATTTTTGGTTTTATTTTGGAGTTGATGCAGTTTTGAAGCAATTTTGAACGTGGTGTGACTGGTCAAGGGCTGTTTTGTGTGATATGGATATCCAGGTTCTCTTCATGGTACTTCTGTAAAAATCATTTCACTCTATACACATGGTTCTTCTATTGAATTCTGTTCTGTTTCATTCATCTGTAAGTCTATTCATATGCCAGTAACACATCATTTTGATTTCTGGAACTTTATAGTATGTCTTGAGTCAGATATGAAAAATACCTTGACCTTGTTCTGCTTTTTAAAGCATTGTTTTGGCTATGCCAGGTCCTTTCATTCTTACATGCATTTTTGAATAATCTTCTCATTTTCTACAAAAACCACTTGCTGGAGTTTTCCTGGAATCCTACTGAATCTATGCATCTATTTTAGCAGAAATGTCATGTCATAGTCAGAGAAAATACTTTGCATAATTTGCAGTTTAAAAAAATCTTTGGAGACTCTTTATGGTTCCATCTCAGTGAGTGTTCCTCTGAAAATAAGTCATCTCTCCCTCAGTTTTGCAAGTTCCCTTTGCTGGCTGTAGGACTCCGCAGATGGCCACCACCCTGCAAGCATGTGGTTCCTCAGCAGCCTGAGCAGCTTTCTGGGCAACAGCTGGGTGGTGACCAGTGTCTTCCTCTGCACATCTGTGGGCTCCGCTCCTTCAGATCCCACGGAGGAGCAGATTCCATGTTCCATGGCACAGCACGGCGACTGTGTTAATGAGAATGCATTTATATTTCAAAGTGTAAAAGAGAGTCGATTTTATATATTCTCACCGTGAAGAAACTTTAAGTATCTGAGGCAATGGATATACTAATTAGCCTGATCTGGTTATTACAAAATGCACCCAGAAAGTGACATGTGCTGGGACAGTATGTACCATTATTATTGGGCAATTAAAAATAAAACTTCAAATTGTCTACTTTTATGGGTGAGCTTTGGCTTCCATACCTTACCTTAGAATTCCACCTCAAGCTTCCAGTCATCTGTGAGGAACTGTCTGTGTTCTAAGTGGGTTTCCTGTCATGGCTCATGGATCTTCTTGGAGCATCTCCCTGGACATTGCTGCACACCCTGACTGGTCAGCAAGGACTCCCACTCGTCCTGCTAACAGGAACTCGTGTGGCTCCACGGCTGGACCTCACCGCTCACCTCTGGTCTCTGCCACACTGGTGGAGCTCCTCCTCATGGTCACCCCAGCATGCAGCAAGGCTCTAGGCCCCTCCCATGAAACGTGTCTTCTGTACAGCTGGGAATATTTTCTTTCATAGATTTTGTTCAATTTTCTGGTTAAAATCGAGTTGGGCACCTCAGAGCTTGCAGCCTGTATCTAACGAGCCTGTGTGCTAAATAAAGCAGAAGTATCAACATTTGTTCATAAGGTTTAAATAGGATGGAGAATTTTTTGATGTAGTATTCACAAATATCCAGAGTGCAATCCCAAATTCCCTGGCATAGAAGGAGACAGCCGAGTCACAGCACCTGGCAGGTGCTACAGCACTGGGCTTACCTGGCCAAACCCCTACGGCAGCCATGATGCATGTGTGTGCAGTCTGTCGTGGGCCTTGGGGACAAACAGGAGGATTACAAGATCTGAATGAATAAATGAAAACATTAGAAATGTTAAAACAAACAAAAAAACACAATACAGAAATTTATAGGTCAACAATGAGTTTAAAAAATAACTATGAACCTGGACAGATGATGATAAAGTGCTGACATATATGCCATCAGAGTCCCAGGGAAGAGAATCTGGTGTTGAAAAAGTTCTCTGAGGTATTAGAGCACAAAATTCCCCGACTTTTACGAAGGGCACAATACACAGACTGAAGACCTTGAGGGACGGACGAGTAGTAGCAGGCCAAAGAAACCCCCACCAAACCTCACCGTGGGGAGACGCTGAACACGGGGAAAGAAGGATGGTTTCCCCATGGGGGGACAGCAGAAGCCACTGTGTCAGAAGGGAACTCAGAGGATGTCTGGCGTGCTGGAGAGAAAGAATCAGCCACCCCCGACTGCCCGTCCGGCCAGAGCTCTCAGAACAGCGGCCAGCTGAGGGGTCACACCCAAGAACCTGCTCCAGCAGGCCCCAAAAGCCTTGCAGGGAAGATTCCCCCAGAGGGGAGGGCGCTTGGAGGGGCACTGGAGCTGAGGACGAGGGAGGAGGACGGGGTGGTCACTTCGGGGCGCGTGGAGGCACTCTTCTCCCCTAAAGTCTTCCAAACACATCTGCCCTTTGAAAGCGAAGCTCATAATGTTTTCTGCTGGGGATCATGGCACCTGCAGATGTCTTAGAGAAACAACCAGAACACAAAGAGAGAAGGCGGAGCCACGTGGTCAAGGAGAAGTACTGAGGCCAAGTGGAGCACGAGAAACCAATACGTGTGCAGTCTCTGGGAGGTCTCGATTACACACACACACACACACACACACGCATGCACGGACATACAATGTACATGAACCTGTGAATGTTTGTGCATACAACATAGATATAGATACATAGGGTAATAATTGTAGTAGACAAAAAGAAATTTTTGTAGATGAACTAAAATGACTTCTAAAAATGTTCAAATAACCCAGCAATGCAGGAAAGGGGAAACTGAGGAATGAAAATAAAACAGACTTTACTGAGAGAAAACAGTAAAATCAGGCCAAATCCAAAAATATCAATAACTACCATAATTGTAAATATTCCAAATATAACAATAGAAAAGATAAAGTTTAGTGCATTGAATTTTTAAAAAATGACTCCTGTCTATCCCATCTGTACCACTCACTGCAAGTACGATGACGTAGACCATTTAAAGGGAAAGGGTGGAAAAAGACATAGTGTGGAAACACTAATCAGAGAAAGCCCATGCACCTACATCAGTGTCTGAAGAAGATTTCAGAGAAAAGAAAGAGACAACAGCAGACAAGGGACACTGCATATCGTAGAGGAGTCAATTCACTGATAACGTAGAGCGATGTTAAATATGGATGCCCTGCAGCAAGGGATGCTGAGGGCACTCAGAGCAGAGCAGACGCCATGCAGGTGTGGTTGGCCCTGTCAACACCCCCCTCTGGGATACACGCTGTACCCAGAGAACCATCGAGAACACGGAGAACTGAATGGCAGCCCACCAATGGGACATGGAGGGTCTTCAGGCAGCTCTCCCCCCAGCAGCAGATGCACCTGCTGCTCTCAACAGAATGGTGCATCTTCCTGGGCGGAAGACAGGACTCGGTGAGTGGAAGAGAATAGGACGCTTTACAACAGCAGAATCCTCCCCAAAGGCAATCGCAGAAAGCTGATGAGCAAACCTCCAGACTTGTGCAGACGAACCAATCATTCTACACAACCTGTACGGAAGAGGAACTTCAAAGGACAAAAGATGCATTTTGAATAAAACAAAAATTAAAAATAAGCGACATCAAATTTGCAAGGTGGGCTTGAAGCCGTTTTGGAGGGAAGCCGCACAGTGTATACGAGAAGCTAAAACACTCCCGATAAAGACGCAAGCTTCCTCTCTAAGATGCTAGAGGAAGAAGAGCACAGCCAACACTCACCTACAAATGAAAAACAGTAGGGACAAACAGCAGAAATGAAAGAAAATGGAAACAGCAAGAGCAGAGAGGGGATGACAGACACCCAGAGAGGATTTTTTGAAATGATAAACACGACTGGTGAGCTTCCAGCTAGAGTGATCAAGAAAAACCACGTGGTTGTCAATTAAGAAGGAAAGACCAGGTCCACCTCACAGAACTGCAGGCAGAAGAGCATCAAGTCCTCACCAAGATCACTCTGAGAGCTCAAAGATGAAAAGCTTTGCTGTGAGCCGAGCCTAGAGAAAGGCCGACAGTGCAGATGGAGAGAGAACCTTGACTCCACGCGCCTGACCGCGGGCTCATGCCCATGTCACACGGGAACACCCAACCAAAAAAATTCCAATAAAAAATGGGAATGGTTTGTAAAGACATTTCAGCAGAGAGAACATGGGGTGTAAGTGAGCACAAGAAGAGGTGCTCATTGTCGTTAGTCAGCAAGGACATACAGAAGGAAGCGTGGTGCACCATCGCACACGTCTGTGTCATGGCTCAGGGCAGGGTAGCTGAGGACGTGTAGTACCTGGAGTGCACTGGAGGCTTCCTCCAGGACTCCGCTTCCCCTGGAGGACGGGTCGCAGGGTCTCATCAAGCCAACCATGTCACCCAGGAGCCACAGAGTTGGGGGGTGATGCTGGAGAAATGAAAACTTGGGTTCACACAGCAGCTTCATCTGTCACCACCTAACAGAGGGCAGACCCCAGGCCCTTGGCCAGGCTAGTTCATTTGCCAGCCGAGGTGCGCCTGTTCCTCAGAACACCACCCAGGGATGAAAGGGGGCTGCCACTCTGCACCATGTGACAGTCTCTCAAAACCAAGGTGCCGAGGGGAGAAGCCAGCATGGAGAGGCCCACAGGCCACAATTCCATTTATACCTGCATGATGCCCCCAGTGGACACCACTCTAGTGGAAGGTGCACAAGGTCAGGGCGAAGAGGAGGAGCAGCTCCAGGGGACAGAGGGCACGAGGTGGCACCTTGTGTGTGGTGAAGGGGGACTTCACAGTCTTGCCTGGTGTGCAAGCAAGGCCCAGCTTGTCTGAGGCGTCTCAACATGAAAGTCAAGGGGAAGCTCCAATGGCTAGGAACGACTGGGCAGGTCTTATCATGCCCCTCCCCACAACACCAAAGTAAACACTGCAGCTGCACGACCCTCACAGTCGTCACCATATTACAGGAAATTGATCAATTATAGAACCATGGGTGCATCTCATCTTGCATCAGATTTCCCTGTGGTACAAATGAAGGGAATAGACAGCGAGAGACGAGCCACTTTGCAGGATCACAGGAGGTTTTCTCTCGCCTTTTTCCAGGATTGCTACAATGATGGGATATCACGTTAACATGTGCAGAGTCCTTGGATAAATATAGACTGTTAGACTTCACTGTTACTCACACAGCACACAGTGAAACTCAGGCAGGAACACTCGGAGACATAAAGGGCATCCTGTACTTTAAGGATCTCCTGACTTCTGCAGCTTCTCCACGTCACAGCCACAGAGCTGTGGCTCACCATGAAGTGGCTGCTAGCAGTGACCCAGGGGAGAAACGCAGGCAAGCTCTGCTCGAGCCAGGGGACCTAGGTTAGTAATTCTACAACAGGTGTTCTTGGCAGAAATGATGACATCTGGGCCAGCTGAAGTCACATTTCTAAATCTAAAGATTTATCCAGGAATAGAACATAATTTGATAGATTTCACCTCCTAAACCTCCTTCCATTCCCTCCTCCCACCCCTCACTCCACCACAGTGATCTCCTTTCTACTCCTTTTTACTTCCACTACCTCCTTTTTAATTTTTTTTTCCTTTTCTCCTCTGGCTTCCACACATGAGAGAAAACGGAGACCCTCAACTTTCTGAGTCTGGCTTATTTTGCTTAATGTGATGTTCTTAAGCTCCATCAATTTCCCTGCAAATGACAGTTTCTTTCTTTGTTGTGGCTGAATAAAACTCCAATGTGTATATTCTCCTTATCCATTTATCTGTTTACTGACACTGTTATACCACCCCGTGGTGTTTTTCTGAAAGAATTAAAGTCACATACTTTAGAGATGCAAGCATCCTCACGTTTACCCACTGGATATTTACTTCTCCTGTAGAAGACAAAGGGGCAGGGTAGTGTTAAGTTGCAATAATTTATTCATCAGTTCAACACCCACAGTGCCTCAAAAAGCCCTGTATTACAGAATTCCCCATTAGTCTTTGGGAGATGGTGCAGTTAGCCTTAGTCACAGTGCACCTTGCATGGTGACACCTCAGGGGCAGACCTGAGATGGAAACATTTTCTAAGCACAAAACCACCAGTGGCCACAGGGCTGCATTGCTCCTTAGAAGAGCAGTCCTGGGTGGTGCAGTGAAGTTGTGCTTGGAGGTGTGTGTGTGTGTGTGTGTGTGTGTGCGTGCCTGTCGTGAGCACACAAATGTCACACGTTTGTAACTGCACACCACTTCTGCTGTCTGGAAATCACAGATCCAGAGCTGGAGACCAAGACACAAAAATAAAAATTAATTCAGATCACCAGAATCAAAGAAAGCACAGAAAAGCATCTGTGTGGGCCAGAGGCTGAGTCCATAAAAACAAGACCAAACAAACCAAGCCACAGACGCACAGCCCCCAGAGCATGAATTTGAGCATCTGGGGGAGCTCTGCGTGGCGGCGGAGGACAGCTACTGAGGTACAGGCGTTTGTGACCTTTCCAGCCCCATCTTCCCCTCCGTCTTGCTGGTGCTCGGTTTAACAAGAGCAGTGTTGTGACCCATAATTGTGGCAGATCCTCAGCAGGCTTCGAGGGGTTTTAGCACTGCAGAGCCCAGCAGCCTCCATCTGCTGCAGCCTCCTGTGCCTCCCAGGGGGCAACCTGGCTAATTTTTCAGTCAATTAGCAGAGGGCTGCTTTTGTTCTGCCGCCCGCCCCCTGGGCTCTGCTTACCCCGGGAGCCCTGTGTTCAGATGGGGCAGGTTGGAGAAGCATATTGTGTCAGTTTTTTTCCGTGACCCTGTGACATTGTCGGGCAAACGTTATCTCTGCCATCTCGGGGATTTGTGGAAAAGCGCAGGCAGCTACACTGTCACTGTTGTGTCTGAGCGTGAGGGTGTGCATTGGTGTGGCCAGGGAGGCCATGAATGAACTGTTTTGAATAAACCAGACATTTTGTGACCTGCCATGTCCAGTGTCAAGTTTATTTATTTTTTATACAGTCAAATTAACTCGGATCCTAAATCATACCTGATGTAGAATGGCCCTGGGAAGGAAAGGGTTGATCCGTTCAAACCTGCTGGAAGTGGTTGAGTCCTGTAGGGACTTTGATCTCGCCTTGGGACGATCTGCACAAGAGGGTATCTCTCTATAAAGTCCTCTGGGAATCCAAGAGACTCTGTCACCTCTTGACGCAGCTTCCCCAGAGCAAGAACAGAGAACTGAACATGGCAGGGGCCAGGCGGCGTGGAGAGGGCTCTCTCTCCCGGCTCCTTCCTCCCTTCCCGTGTGCACCCTGCTTCTGCTGGGTGGCTCTGAGCACCCTCCTGCTATGGGAGGCCATGCCACACCACTGGTTGCTGTCCTTTCTGTTGGACGGATTGGAAACCATTCTGAGGTTCCCCCGGTGACGTTTTCCCAATCACCTGCCAGGTAAGGAGTTCAGGGTCTTAGCCGGCCATTCTCCAGCACCAGGCACCAGGGATCCTTCTGGGCTTACCACACTCGGGCAGGGGCTGCTCGTTCTGGCAGAGCCTGTGATCCTAAAGCATACCTCATTTTCCACCTAAGTAAAAACTGTCTTTCCTTCTGTTAGGATTTAAAATGATCGGAGTCCAAGTGTGACTTCTCCTTTGTGGGAGGAAACATTTCCAGTGGCAGCCCAGCCCCTTGTGTCTCCTCTGTCGCAGGAAGTGCCAGGCCTCTCTGGGAGCTTGTGGTGGTGTCTGCCTGAGCACCCTCATGAGACACTCAGTGACCGGAGACTGAGGTGGGCCGGAACCCCTGCTCCTTCTGGGCCAGACCCCCTCCGGCCTCTCGTGCTGGACTCCGGCCCTGGTGTGAGCGTGGTGGGCTCCTGGTGCTGAGGTGCTCCTCGGCACCCTGTTCACCCTCTGCAATCCCCCTGCAGGGCATCCTGCGAGCTGGGCCCCCTCCCCTTCCTCTGCCCAGCCTCTCAGTCACATCTTCCTGTGGTTAATAAACATACTTTTTCTCCACGTTGAGCAATAGCATCTTCACTGGGTCTGAGCTGGGGCTAACAGATTTCTGGAAATTCCATGGCGTGACAGCCTGTCCTGCGTAATCCCCTCAGCGCCCTGCGTTCCGGGGCAGAAGTGACCCTAGGTGTCACTCTAGAAGCACACTTGTGTCACTGTCGCTGCGCATGGGGCTGTGTGTACCCCTAGGCCCAGCACCCTCTTTCGTTTGGCAAAGCCAGCTCCAGCAGAAGGACCCTCCTTCCTCAGAGGTGACAAAGGGGGCCACCAGGGGCCTGACCACAGCAACCAATCATGGCGCTCTTTACAGGTAATGAGGGCTCCCTCATCTTCACAAGCCCCATGCCACGGGAGGCAGAGGGCTGTCTACTTAATCGTGCAGTCCACAGAGGGCTTCAGCTGCGCCGGCCGGCCCAGGGTTCTCCCTCCCCCTGAACAAACATCGATCGCTGGACAGCCCATGGGGCCCTGAAGCCCAACAAAGATAATGCAAAGGGAGCACTCAGGTTGGCCACTCTGAGAGGACGGTGAAGGAGAGGGAGGTGGAGTGGCAAGACAGAGAAGTGTGGGATAGAGGGCACAGGGCCTCGGGAGACGGCCAAGGCAGCAGTTGGGGCAGCATCTGGGTAACAGGGATCCCCGAGTTCCTTCTGTATGAGAGCCATTTACACTAACTGGGGTGGAGGGTGGGGAGGGAGCAGAAGCGCACAGGAATACTAGGGTTCAGTCACCCAGAAAACAGCAAAGGAAGAAAGCAGAGGAGTTGGCACCCAGGCCACACCCACCATCCCCAGCCCTGCCGAGTGGAGGAGGGTGGCCTCGCACACCTGCCCTGGCTCAGTGCAGTGTGACCTGTGCCGGGCGATGGCCGGAAGCCCTGTCCTTGATGCCCAGCTGCAACAATTCAGGACAAAGGGCCATGGGAGCTGCCCGCAGGCCGGCCACAAGTCCTGGCCCTCCCTGGCCTCCTGGTTCTTCCATTCTGCTTGCCTGTTGGCACCCCACCATTGTGGGGAGCAGGCTCTGTGCTCCTGTCTGAGAAGACGGGGTTCTGCTGAAACCTGCTGTTGGGGTCCTCCAGCTCCGAGTGCGCCTGAGCAGCTCCCCCTGAACAGGCTGATCTTGGATTTGAAGATCACATGCCCCTTGTCCTAACACGCTGGGGAGGGCTGCAGTCCTCCAGGCTCGTGCCCCGGGTCCTCCTGGCCGAAGGTGGGCACCACGTGCAGCCCTCGCCTCCTTACTGTGCGGCCCAGCCTGCTGTGTCCTTGCCTCCTGAGCTCGTGGAGGACTCTGTGGGTCCTCAGAGAGTGTCCACCGGTGCACTGTGCCATCCCCTCTGTCCTGAGCCCTGAGTCCTGTTCCTCTGAAGTCAGCCCGGCCCTTGTTGGCTGCCACTGCCACTCTGTGCTCTTGCTTAGGGTCCTGCCATTGAGTGCCACCCAGGGAGAGGGTCCCAGCAAGACTTAAGAAGCCAGCGCTGACATTTGTGGGCGGCTCTGGATTTCATAAACCCAACAGAGACACAAGGAACAAGAGCAGCCGAGGTGGCAGCAGAACAGGGCCACTGCCTGGCACACTCCCTGGGGCCGGAGCACCTGGAGGGAGGGCCAGCCATCCTCACCCATCCTCCCCTCCTCAGGAGCAGACGAAGAACCTATTCTCCAAAAATTGAGGTAAAACAAATCATTTACCGAGAACAATTCAGTGTATTTAACATGCAAGATACATAAGCTCCACCTCCATCAAGTTCCAAGACCCTTCCCATCATCCAGAAACACATCCTCTTCCAATGAAGCAGTTTCTCCCCCTCCTCCCCACCCCAGGCCCCTGGTGCCCACTGACTGCTTCCATCCCTGTGGATTAGCAAACCCAGCATCATGCAGTCTGTGGCCCTTGGTGTCTGGCCACCCTTGCTCAGTGTCATATTTTTGACACTTATCCTGGTTAAGCATGTGTCAGGACTTTGTTCATTTTATGTGTGGATTCTCTTGTGATGTGACATGTTTTGTTTACATACTCCTTGGGTGATGGGCAGTCTGGTTGCTTATTTCCCTTGACTGCGCTGAATGATGCTCTGAGCACTCTTGTGGGGATGTTGGTTCCAGTGTCTGCTTTGGATTCTTGGGGTATGCCTCTAAAGAACCCTGAGGAACCTGAAATCCAGCATTGATGACCTCTCCCTTGCAGCTCTGGGAAAGGAGAATTTGCTCCAGTATTGTTCCTGAAGCTCAGGTAAAGGATGATTGGCCCTGATGCAGCCATGCAGGGTGGCTTGGCCCTGCCGCAGTCTGGCTGGGCACAAATCACGAGCCACTCAAGCAGGAACAAACTTTATTTCCGAACTCCCGGGAACGCCACCCAGGCGGCTTTTCCGAGACACACCACACACCAACGGGAACTCCCTCCACCAGCACTTCACCCACCAACGCGAACTCCCCAGCAATCCCCGAGAGAGCTCAACCGGAACTCAACGGCAACTCCGCGAGAACTCAAAAGTACTGGCCAAATGCCAGGCGCCATCCTGACTCGGCTGTGGCTCTCAGCATGGCCCTGTTTTGTATCAGCTTCAGCTATGGTTTCCTGGTTCCCTCGGGGCCAGGACCAGGTAGGGGCCTGTGCAGGGCATGGTCACCTAAAATGCTGGGCAGGGCTCGTGGGCAGGCTCCGTGACTTGAACATCACCAGGGGCTGGGTGCTACGCTTTTCAGGCTGTGGAACTGGAGCCCATAGGAAAGGCAGAGAAGCCCACCTGTTTTACAGCTAAGAACCATCAGTGCAGAGTGAGTGCATCAGGACAAAACGCCTGGCCCCCGGGATGGCTGTCTAGTCGGCTAGGCTGACATAACATTATTTGCACTGTGGTTTTTAAGTCATTTAAAAATTTCCCACAATCTAAAGGATTTTGTGGAGTGGTTTATTTAGTTGGTTTTCCCCCGATGGATAGAATTATAGCATTATTTATCATAAAAATCACAACTCTAGCCAATTTAATTTTTCATGCTGTGATTAGATTTTAACAGGTGTCTGTAAAATTCAAACTTTCATGCCTTTGAATGCTGAAGATCGAACTATTGTGCTTAGCGGCTCTATCAAATGGGACATTGCTTTCCCAGCCATTGAGGAGGGCCTGCTGTGTTTAGGCTGTGTCCCGTGGAGATCAACGCCAGCACTCTCCTGCAGAAAGAGAGAGAGGTAGGCTACGCAGAGTGTGGAGACAGCCTCGAAGATGGTTTCCAACCAACAGGCTGGAGTTTGTGCTGCCACGTGAGTGCCATCCCACCCTGATGGCTCCGGGGTGGTCCCTGCCTTGCTCCAGTGTCAATCCTCAATCCTTCAAGGTACTCCCAGCAGCCTCTTGGGATTGTCGTCGATTCCACATCATTTGGATAGATTTGGCCTTGGCCAGTGTCTGTCCTTGAAGAATATTTGCAGATATCTCCAATTTAAGGAGGATGAAAGAAGAGCTGGAGTGATCAGATAGAACGTGTGAGTGTGAGTGTGTGTGTGTGTGTGTGTGTCTGGGCGTGAGTGCTCTGTGTGGGAATCTGTATGTGCGCCTGTGTGTGTCTTTGGGAGGAAAAGGCCAAGGGGTGGAATCGTGGCTCTACTTTTCTGCAGTTCCCTCCTCTGCACAGGGACCCAGCATTGCCATCTGAGCATCGTCATCAAGAAGAGATGGATCCATGGAGGCCCCAGAAGCCCCACGTCCTCAGCACTGGCACCGAGAAGCCTTGCGCACAGTAGGGATCAGTAAGAACTTGTGGAGTGAATGAGCAATTGAGCCTGGAGGAAACTGTGAGCTGGAGCACGAGGAAGGGACAGAGGGCTGCCGCGCATTCTCACCACTGAATCTGTGCTTCAAAGCCCAGTCTCAGTAGGAGAGGGTGCAGCTCTGTGCAGACAGGGTCATCATCCTCAGGCCTTGCCAGGAGCCGAGCACGCTGGGTGACAAGCAGCACAACCCCAGCAAGCACGACAGCCAGCGCATTAGTGAATGCTACATTTCAGATTCAGCTGTACAGGAGAAGACATTCAAGCTTAAAAAACAGAGCTAGCTTATTTTTATTTAATTCAGTATTTTTTTTAAGAATCCAGTCCAAAGCAGGGCACATACTTATAATCCCAGGAGTTAGGGAGGCTGAGGTGGGTGATGGTGAGATGGAGGCCAGCCTGAGCAACTTGGTGAGAAGGTTGTATGGAGCTCAGTGGCACAGTGCCTGGGGTTAGCCCCCAGTGTCACAAAATACCAGCAACAGTAACAGACACCACCACCATGGAGAATACAGGACAAAACCCCCCAGTCCCCTCCCTCAGGAGGCTCAGATTACAGGGGAAGCCGCACACCATCCCCTCGTACCAGGACCTTCCCATGGATTTCGTGAGGAAGGAGCCTGGGGCGTCTGCTCCCTGTGAGAGCCTCCTCGTGTGTGCAAGCCATGAGGACATCAGGCTCACAGGAGGTGAAAACGTGTGTCACAGACATGGCCACCTAGAAATAAAGAAGCACGGAGACAATACGAATTCCTAAGAAGAGGCTGCCCGTCCACCTCCTCCAACAGGATCATTGTGGTGCTTTGGGGGAAAACTGTGCTTTAGCCCTAAGTTTTGTAACTTGCTATTACCAAGTGAAGACAGAGAGTCTCCACGTGAAATTAGAAAGAGATGAGGAGCTGTCCTCCTCCTGTGCCTCCTTTCATGGTCTCACGCGGAGGCTTTCCAGTGTCTGGTGCAGGTATTCACCTCAGAGCTGAGCAGGGCCTGGCCCCACCTTGCAGCCGGCCCGTCTCCACACGACCACACTCAGCCACAGCAGAGCGGAGGGGTCACAACACCAGGGAGAGCACCACAAGCCGCTGTACGAGGAACAGGGTACACACCGGTGAGCACACGTGTGTGTGTGCATGGAGTGCGTGTGTGCCTGTGTGTGCACAGGTGGGGTGCCACACGGGTTGAGTAGGGCGTTACGGTATACCTCGCAGCCGAATCACCCAGGCCCGGAGCTCAATGCACTCCACTGCAGGCCTGTTCCACCCACCGCCTGACCCACCCGCCTCAGCTTGGCCCCTCCTCCACTGATCTTCCTTTCATTTATTTATTTTTGATTGGGCACTGCACAATGTAAAGCCATTGTTGACCACTGAGAGTGTGGACCATGCGTGACACAGGGGACACTCGGCTCAATCTGAACACCTGCGAAGGTCATGGCTGTGGACTGTATGGGTGAAGCTCCATGCCCAAGTGACTCTGCCTGGACCAAGGTTAGCAAGGATAGAGCAGGACCTAATCAGATGGCTTTCCTGTCCTTCTAAGAAGAGCAGAGGTGTGCAAGTGTTCTCTGGGCTACGTGAGGAAAAGGTTCAAGCCAAGAAGAGAGGCTTCGCAGCAACCTAACCCTGCTGGACCCTTGAACCGGACTTCCAGTCCCAGAGCCATGAGAAACCAACCACCCACGTGTGGCCTCTTCTTATGACAGCCCTCATAGACTCAGACTGCCCACCGGGTAGAAGACGTCGCTACTCCAGAGGCTGCTATAGACGCCCAGGGGCATGCTCAGGGAGGACTCCCCTGCAGATGAGCCGTCCTGTACTTCCTGAGCTGCAAGTTGCTTTTGCATGTGTGTCACTCTGAGAGTGACTCTCTAACACATCCCAGGAAGAGCTCCTGTTCCTGGCCCCTTGAGAGGATCCAGTATTGTGGCATCAGCCTGCAGCTGCCATTACACAATACGCTACCAAGACCACCTTGCTCTCTCTGCACCATGAAGAGGGTGACATTTTGAGAAGCTGTGGCCTCTTTGAGGACCTGTCATGTGAAGGTGGGGTGCAGGCCATGGGAAGCAAGCACTGGTTGAAGGTGACAGTGTTCCCAGTGTTCCTCTACGGGCCCCGGGAAGCCCTGGCGCCATTGATCAACACTGAGAGAATACTTCTAGTCACAGAGAGAGCATCCTGCCATTGCGCAGGTGCCTGGGGGTTTGACTCAGGATGAGTGACTGTTAGGTAGAGTTGGCCAGCCCTTCAGAGGTAAGGTTTTGCCCCATATTCTTATTTTAATAGACAAACTCCCTAATGTATTGCCTCCTGTCCTGTCTATTTTGGGAGGAGGAAGCCTGGGCCTCCCTTTTGCTGGGCTCCCACACCCCCATGGTAAAGCTAAGGCATAGCTCTATAGCTGATACCTACCTACTGGTTCATGGTTGCAGCTGTCTGCAGTCAGAAGGTTGTGGACAGTTCTTTTATTAATTTATTCAAATTTGAATCAAACTGGTTCTTGTTGTTGCCTAATGATCTATTTATTCCCAAGAGTAGGTGTGCATCAGCTTTGTGGCAATATTTGAATACAAGTACGAGCTTCCATGGAACCACGGGGTCAGGATTCACGTGTTCTGTGGGACAGGGAAAGAGGCGCATCTGACCAAAGGGCAATCGGCACAAGACACAGGGCTCAACCGTGAGAAACGCCTGAGTGAATGAGGTGTGTGGCCCTGCTAATAACAGGGCTAATAACAGGGCTTTAACAATAGTCACTAACAATGTGTGCCAAATGGATGTCCATCTGCCATGGATATGGTCTCTCAGGCCCATACTGGAGGCCTTCCAGGAGTGGGGGCAGTGGTGTTGGCCCTAGGGTCTGCCTTGTTTCTGCATCTGGGGACCCAGATCCTTGATTTAGATAATGTTCATGTGCACCCACCCAAGTCTTGTGGTGTTTAAATACTCAGTAGTCACCTGAGGCAAGACCCCTTGTTTTTAGGAAGGAGATGGAGCCACACCACTGTGCCCTTGAGAGCCCAGGGACACCTGCTGAACTATGTCACTGCACTGCTCTCCAGTGCCCCAGACAGGGATGCCCCGTCCGTCTCCTCCTCTCCTAGGGGTGGATCTGGAGGTTCTGGTGTGTTTGTTCAGGTGTCCAGTGGAGTAAAAGCACTGGTGATTTTAAAAGTTAAAAAAAAATAAGAAGAAAAAGAAAAAGGTTGATTTTTTTGACTTTGGAGAAAACTTTTCTATTAAAAAGTCTGTTTTGGTCAGCTATTTCACTGCTGTGACCAAAAGATCTCTCAGCACAATTAGAGCAGGGACAGTTTCTTTGGGGACTTACAGTTTCAGAGGTCTCCGTCCATGGAGGGCCAACTCCATCCTGCAGGCCGGAGACGAGGCAGGGTGTTATTGCAGAAGAGTGTGACCAAGGAAGCAGTCCAGAACATGGCTCCAGGAAGCAGGGAGAGTTCTACTCACCAAAGGCAAAATATCACCCCAAAGGCACACCCCCAGAGACCCTGCTCCTCCAGCCACACCCCACCTTCCTACAGTCACCATCTGGTTAATCCCTGTCACGGGATTGATTCAATGACCAGACGAAGGCTCTCATAACCCAATCATGTCACCGCTAAACTTTCTTGAATTGTCTCACATGAACTTTTGGGGGACACCTCACATCCAGACCATAGCAAAGTGTATCCCCAAAAAGTGCCAAAGATTTTCATGATAGAGCAGATACCACTTTCCCAGGGCAACCTGGACTCACTTCTGGGAAGCCATGGTGTGTGCCACCATGCAGCAGGAGGCTGTTGACAGGGACAGTGTGAAGATAAAGCTCCAGGCAGGAAGCACAACCGGGCCTGGGTGGACTTTTCAGAAAGACAAGACGTGCCAACAGCAAAGAGACACTGGGAGGTGGGAATCAGGATTCACACCAGCAATGATGCCCGAGGGCACCTGCGCTTCCTATGGGAAGGACTCTGGCTGGACCTGGGGCTGTCCTGGCCTCTGCCCGCTGTGCTGGCCCTCCCAGTGCCTCAGATCCTGCACAGGCTGCCCTACAGCAGAAGCCACACAGCTGAAGGCAGACTGCACCTGCGAGAGCGTGTGAAGGGCAGGTGGAAGGGTGACCAAGAGAGGCCATCTGTTCCACCGCTGCCGGGTCCCTCTGATCAGAGAACAGGGCAGAAGGTGAACTTTTGCATTTCCTCTCTCTGCATGAACTTCACCGTTGAAAGCACACGCCCATCCTTTTCTACCTCCTGTTTTAAACTAAAATTCAGTCTGTTGGGAGGATGGCAGGTGGGAAAAGAGGAGGAACCAGGTGCAGGGTTCTGTCTGTGCCTGTCACGCGTGTCTGGCCGGTCTCTGTCATTTGGGTGCATGTGCGTGTGTGCTGGGGGGTGAGGAAGGTTGGGAAGCCCCAAGCACTACACAGCTGTGACCTCACTCCTGTGCCCTGAGAGGGGGCAGAGCCAGATGGCCCTGGGGCTTGGCTAAAGGGAAGGTGGGTCACTGGAATCTGAGCTCTGGACAAGAGCTTCTGGGAAAGAGGTGGAGCAGACAGAGCCAGCTGCTCCAGGGACCACGTGGTCCAGCAAAAAGAGGTGGCCACTGGAGAGGACCTTGTTCTGGGACGACCACCTGTCTATCCTCTCAAGTCCTAGTCAGAGCAGGGCCTAATCCTTCCCCAGGAACCAGGGATGGGCAGATTCCCAGGAGTCAGAGGGCAGAACCTCATTCCATTCAAATGACACGACCTTAGAGACATACCTCACCAAAAAGTGTGATCATGCTTTATATACAACCAGAGGTACAAAAAATTGTGCTGTATATGTGCCATGAGAATTGTATTGCATTCCACTGTCATTTATTTTTTAAAAATCAATTAAAAATAAAATAAAATAAATTTAAAAAGGAGGCAAGCATGTGTTAACTTACGCATGCTCACTAATGCACACATGCCCACACAGACACGCACAGGTACAGACACACTCACAGATGGACACACAGAGCAGCCTTGCACACAAATGAAGTGTGCACCTCAACTGCAGGCTCACTGGGGTGGATTCAGCGTTACATCAAGAACTAGGAAGTCTCTAAGCCTCAGAAGAACTTCCACCATAAAAACCTGCCCCTTGCTGGGGTGCATGGTGTGGCCTGCACCCCTGGCCTTCACACAGGTGCAGGTGGGCCCTCCTCTGGGCTTGTGGGTCGCTTTACCTTTACCACATAGATATGTCAAGATCCGTTTGTTGACTCTACATCGGTGAATGCATGGGCTGTTTCCAGGCTGGGCTGTTCCAAAGGCTGCTGGACTGCTGTGGACACAGTCGTATCAGACGGTGATGCGCTTGGCTGGGCTGTTCCATGTGCCACTGGATGACTGGGGTGGTGTACCGGGGTGGGGTTTCTCACGGTAGGCACCTAGGACTGTGCTCTGGGTACAAGATGGCTGTCCATGCAGATGCAGCCAAACTGAAGTTGGGTCAATTCATGCTCCAAACAAGATGGACACAAGCGTGCCCCCACTGGCCCCACTCTTGCCAGCACAGGATGTTTGGTCTTGACCTCCATTGCTCTGTCACTCTGGTGAGTGTTCTAGTGGCAGCATGGCTTGTGGTCAGTTTGCATGTCACTAACACGTCTGTTAGTGGCCTGCATCCTTCACAGTTCACGGCCATTTGGATATTGTCTCTTATGAGATGACGTCAGATATTTTGTCCTTAAAACCAATTGGTAGGGTCTTATTTGGTGGTAGTTGTTGATTTTCAGGTTCTCTGTCTTTCTGCACACACACACAGAGACACACATACACACACAGAGAGAGACAAGGATCTCGTTCTGTGTTCAAATAAATGCCTTTTCCTATTCTGGGCTTGCCTTTTAGTCTCTGTAGTGAAATATTTCCAAGAACAGTGTTTTTCATTTTGATAAAATACAAATCAGTGGTGTTTTTATTTTTTTATGTCTTTGCCTAAAATAACTTGGCTCCCCCAAAGATGTGAAGATAGTGTGCCATGTTTCTACATGAAGCTTTGTTATTCTACTCTTCTTAATTCTATGGCTTAGAAAAATAAGGTGTTTTGTATATGAACCTTGTATCCAGTAACCATGTAAAATTCACTTGTTCATTTCAGCAATGTGTTGTGGATCCCTTTGTATTTTCCATATTCACAATTGAACCTTTCACAAAAATGATTTGCCTATTGCTGTGCAAACTTTCGGTTTTTATCTTGTTTTTTTTTTTCAGCATTGAGCTGTGATTTCCATAATAATGTTGATGAGCAGGATGATGGATGACCATCTTGTGTTTATCCCATCTTGGAGGAGAAATGTTTAATATTTGCCATTCAGAAATCAGTTAGCTGTTAGTATTTCACGGCTCCTTGACATCAGGTTGCGGTGGTGTCCTCCATTCCAAGGGGGTTGGAGTCTGCCTCATGGCTGGTTGCAGATAGTCAGCTGTTATTTTTTTTCTTCTTTTTGATAATAAGATGAATAACTTCACATGCTGTTTAATTTAAATGAATCTTACATCCTTGAAAAATATGCTTCACATGATTATTTTATTCATTTTGTTAGCATTTTGTTTAGCATCGTTGTCTCTGTGCTCCTAAGACAGACTGGCCTCTGGTTTCCCTTCCCTTTAATGCCATTCGCAGGTTTGGGCATCAGTGACAGTTATGCTGACCTCAGAAGTCATTTCCCATGTGTTTCTGCTTCCTCTATTTTCTAAAAAGAGTATGGATTTCACATCATTTCATTCATAAACAACTGGAAGAGCTCAGTATTGAGAACTTCTGAACCTGTAGATGTTTTCATGGAGATTTAAAACCAGGTTTAAAAACATCTTATCAGAATTAACACAGAAACTAGCAAAAATTATTCATATATATATATATATATATATATATATATTTGAAATTTGTTCATTTCCTCTAAACTGTCAAATCTAGCATAAATTAGTACAATGTCTTTTAATTACTGTGACATTTTTGTAGTGCCTAAGGGATTTATTGTGATATCTGCCTTCATTCTTTAGGCTGACCATTTGTTTATTTCAAATCTCTCTGGTAGCATTTATTTGTTTTATTAATCTTTTTAAAGATGCACCTTGAGACCCTGTTGACGTTCTCTCCTGAATGGCAGTTTTTTATCTCTGTGGCTTCTGCTTGTTCTTTTATTTACTTATCAATATTTTCCGTCTTATTGAGTTGGTATCCCACATCATTAATTTTATGAATATCTTCTTTGCCAGTATAGACTCTTGAAGGTATCAGTGTCTCTCTCTCTGTGGCAGCTTAGTACATCATCAGTTTTTCCTATGTGTATATTCAGTACATTTAAGATCAAAATAATTTCAGTTTTCCCTTCCGATCTCTTTTTTTACCTGTGTTTGTTTGAAAAATGTTTTTTGATTTTTGCAAGGTCATGGAATTTGTTTTGTCTTAGTTATTGATTTCCGGTTTGTACTTCTTTCCCACAGCACAGCCCTGTGTGCTCAGCCTCTGACCTGTGCTGGCTCTTGCTTTCTGTCCCTGTGTGCTTTCATTCTGCACGCAGTGAGGACGGTCTCTGCAGTGTGTTGGGCTTGCTGTCCGCTCACGCTCCTGTCCCCCTTCCTGAGTCAAGGAATGAGGAAGCTGTGCTGAGTTCGCCCCAGTATGATGGACTTTCCTTTTCTCCATTTAGTCCTCCATTTAGACTTTGAGGCTATGTGTTCAGGAGCCTAGGAGTTTCTCTGTCCACCTCACCCATTGTCTCCTAAGGTGTACCTGTGTCTAGAAGCATTTGATTGTTGAAGTCACCCTTGTCTGTTGTCACTGGCACTGCCTGGTTGATATTTCTCCCACTCTTCAATGCCTGCACACCTGTGTTTAGTGGTGTGTGTGTGAAGAGCTGATGTCCACGCCTTGCTTTCCCTCCCCACACCCTCCTCTCTCCCTCACCCTGGCCACTTCCCACAGGGGTCTCCCACAGAACACCCCCTCAGGCACCCGGTGCCCTTCCCCATCATGCTCACCTCTGCTCTCCAGGCTGCCAGGGTCTCTGCACCATCAGGGCTCCATCTAGTACCAGGCTCTGTGAGCGGAGACTGTCTTTCTTTGTTCCCTTTCTCTCTCTCTCTCTCTCCTTTATAGATTAAATCTCCAGGAGATGAATTCACTCAATGCTTTGTTTTTAATCTAAATCGTCTTCATTGAGCACTAACATAAGCCCACTAAACTTCCCCCATCTGGAGTGAAGCCATGATATGACACTATCTTACACCCCCAAACCCATGTGCCTATCCTGAGTCATTTTCCTTCTTTTGTGTCCACCATTGAAACACACTGATCTGTTTTGTCAGTGCCGTGATTTTCAGACTTCCCGCGTTCTCTGTCATGGAGGGCAAGGCATTGGAGATCCACCTGCACTGCTGTGAGGTATAGCATTGTTTCCTGCTTCTTGCTGACTATTTTATTGTATAACTATACCTCAATTTGTTCTTCCATTTACCAGTTAAGTGATACCATTTCGGTGTTTTTAGATATTAAACTTAATGAACAAAGTCGTAGGAGCCTGTATGAATAAAACTTTTGTGGACACGTGTTTTTGTTTTCACTGGCAAACGTGTAAAAGTGAAATTGCTTGGATAGGCATCAAGTTTTACGTACAAGAACAACGTGTTTTCCAATATGTCTTCCAATGGCTGTGCCACTTACCTTCCCCTCAGGAATCCTGAGAATCAAGGTTCCTGGCCTCCTGACCACCTCCACACTGCCAGTCTTGATCAGCGTTCCAGTGGACGAGGAGAGGGCTTTCTCCTGCTTTGCTCTGGATTGTACCCCATAGCTGATGACAGTGAGCCACTTCCGCGGGCTTGTTTTTATTTCCTATGCCATTTTTTTATGTTAATCTGTTCAAGACTTTTTCCCTTTTAAAAATTAGACAGTATGTCATATTATCATTGTGATAAAAGAGACTTAATATTTTCTAATATCAACCTTTTATCAGATACATATTTTGAGAATTTTTATAGTTTCTGGTTTTGTCTTTTCATTTTCTTAATGGTGTTTTTGACAAAACAAGAAATAAATGCTATAAATTCCAGTTTATTATTTTTTCTTTTATGGTTTGTGCTTTCCTAGCATAAACTCACAAATGTTTTTTCATGCTCTTTTATATTTTGGTATATTATTCATTTCTAGTTAAGTTTTGTGAATGGTGGGAAAGGATTGTTTATTTTCCAGATAGTTAGCCAGTTTTTCTAAGACAACCTTTTCAAGACAATTCCAATTCCCCATTGAATCTCCTGAGCGTTTTTTTGAACAACTAGCTGATCATACATATGTGGACTTACTTCTAAACTCTTTCTCATGTTCCATTAATTTAGACATAAATCCTTATATAAATACTATGTAGTATTAACTTCCAACTTTATAATAAATAAAGTTGAAATTATGTATTATAAAGATTTTATATTCTTAATTTCAAACATTGATTTCATTGCTGTGGTCCTTCTATTTCCATATAAGTTTTTAAATTAATTTGCCAATTTCTACAGAGAAGTTTTACTGGGATTTTTTGGGCAGATTACATTAAATATATAGATTCATTTGGGAAAGGTAGCTGTATCAACAATATTTAATCATGCACCTATTTTATTAAATTCCACTTGAATATTTTATATTTTTAGTCTATTGTAAGAGGTGATTTAAAAACATTTAATATCCAATGTTTATTGCTTGTAGATAAAAACATAACTGACTTTATTATATTGATCTTTTGTCCCAATACCTTCATAAACTCACATATTAATTCTAATAATGTTTTGTGAATTCCTTAGGATGTTTGCAAGAATGATTGTATCTGAGTGACGGCAGTTAGGTCTCTTCCTTTCCAATCTTCATACTTTTCATCTTTATCTCCTTGCTCTGGATGAACCCCCAGTAACTCTGCATAGGGCTGGTGAGAGAGTGCCATGGTCCGTTTGGCCTCAGGGTGATGGTGCACAGGTGTGTGGTGTGTGTGTGTGTGTGTGTGTGTGTGTGTGTGTGGCACAGTTCAGGGTTTCCTGTGACTGGATTAACAGATTTCATTTTTCTTGCTTATTTGCTGTGTTTTTTATCAGTTTCAGGAAGTTCTTTCCTATTTCTATCATTTTTTTTTTAATCATCAGTAGATACTGAATGTTGGATTCTTGTCTGCTTCCACTGGGGTGATGGCATAGCGTGAATGTTTTTAGTCAGTATCACCAATGACTTCTACTGACTTCCCCCTGGGCTCCCTGCAATGGGCCAGGTGTGTTATGAACTAGTGTCTTTTTCATCTATTCGTAGAGTCCGTTGGCTTAAAACTGTGATTAGAATTCCAGTGCACAGCTCTATTTTCTTGAACAGTGTGTCTGATTTTGGTGTCAGGGTCGTGCCAGTTTCACATAATGTTCTGGAAAGTCTTCCTGTGTTTTCTGTTTCCTGGAAGAGCTCTTGTAGGGCTTTGGGACTTTCCCTACCCTTTCTTACAACTCCTCTTTGTAGTCATCCCAACATGGATGTTCTTATGGAAAGTCCCAAAATACATGTTCAACTTCTATAATCATTTTAAGACTATTAATGTAGTTGATTTTTTCTTAATTTTTTCTTTTGGAATATAATGTTATTCAAGAAATTTATCCGTTTAATCTTAGTTGTCAAATACACTGCTACCAATTGGTTTCTAGTATTCCCTTATGACCTTGTATTTTTCTGTGTGACCTAAAGTGATGTCCTCCTTCATTCCTGATGTTAGTATCATACTCTCTCTTTCTCTCTCTCTCTCTCTTTTATTTCACTTTGGCTCAAGGTTTATGAAAAATTCTACTGATCATTTCAAATGACCATTTTTATTCTATTGGGGGTTTCTCTCTCTCTCTCTCTCTCATCAACGGTGGAATTTTCTCTCTTTGCTTATTGTGGTTTTCATTTGCATTTTTGTTCCCAAGACCTTTGTGCTGGAAGATGAGGTCACTGATTTCAGAGGTTTTCTCTTTCCTTGTACAAGAATTTGCTGCTCTAAGATCCATCCACTCATTGTTGTAGTTGTGTCCCTGATGCTTGACGTGTTGCTTTCTTATCTTTAGTAAGTTCTAACTGTTTTCTTCAGCAGTGGTTTCCTCTTTCACCCATATAGATACTGTTGTGAATTGTTTAACTTCCAAACATCTGTGGACTCTCCCAGATATCTTTTCATTACTTTTTTCAGTTGAATTTCACTGTGGTCAGAGGACACAAGCTTCATTAAGTCCTCCTAAACCCACTGAAACTTTTTCCTGACCACATGGTCTGCTTTGGTGAATGTGAAATAGATGCTCTGAAGGAATAAGTTCTGCCATTGCTTAGGGAAGTGCACGTTAAAATCAACTGGTTGAAATTGGTGGATGTTTTACTGGGTCTTATATTCCTGTTGATCATCTCTAAATTGACTGACGGTGGGTTGGGGTTTGTCCTAGTCATTTCTGACTTGTCAGTTTCCTTGAGGGTCTACCAGTTCCTGCTCCACCTCAGTTGAAGTTCTGCTATACTTGCCTGCGCCTGTAGGACTTGTATGGCCTCTTGATGACCAGCCGCCCTTATCATTATGAAGATTTCTTCTTTATTCCTGCTAATACTGTTTTGTCCTGAACACACATTCAACTTCTATAATGGAATTTTCATATTCAACTTCAATAATAGACTTTGTCTCACATTAATGTGTCTTTTTGACTTGCCCTTTAACTTGCTGCCTATCTTATGCTTACATTTAAAATGCAATCCTGGGGACCACTGGCGCTGAAGTCTTCATTATTTGAGCAATTTGAAAAACAATAGTATCCTATGTGCAGTGCAGGGGCCATTTTTGTTCAGTGGAGTTGTGCTGTGGTTGTGCTCAGCTGTGCCATCTTACTCATGTCCCCCTTTAGCTCAACTGTCCTTGGTGCCTTCTCCCCACTTCTTACCTCTTCTGTGTGGTGACCATTGTACGATTCTGCTTTATCTCTAGGGTTTCACAGCTTCACCTGGGGCCACCAACCCTGAGTGAGTACACGTCCTCTCTCCGTCTCTGGTGACGTTTAGTCACACATTTGAATTCTCACATTTATAAACCTATGAGATTGTAGTGGTTTGTCTTAATATGAAATAGTTTTGAATCTGTGTCGGTGTGGAAGGAGAGCTGTGTGCACTTACCAGGTTTCTCCTTTCTGGTTCTCCTCATCACTTCTCCAGGCTCAGAGTCCTCTGTGGGATAGTTTTTCCGCCGCCTGGACATGTTCTTCCAGCATCTCCTCTTGTGCGTCTGCTCTTCCCAAAGCCTCCAGCTTCTGTTTACTTAGGAAGTCCTTATTCTCTTTTATTCAGGAAAGAGATTTTACCAGGTAGAGAATTGTCAGTTGATCTTCCTTCCCTTCTTCCTTCCATGTAGGTTACACTGCGTTATATTGGCCACACATCACCAATACGTCTGAGTAGTATTCCAATCCTTTTGGTTTCTGCTGGGTGCATGTTGGTTTCCAATACTATGTCCTCAAGTTCATGGCAATTCCTCTGTGTTGTCTGTTTTGCTGTGTCCTAATCTAGTATCTTCATTTCAGATATTTTACTACTTACGGGAGTTTGTATGCCTTTTAGGAATCTTTTGCCATATGCCTTTTATCTCTACACAGTGCTACGTGTTTTTTTTTTTTTTTTAATTCTTGGGATCCCAGGAAGCGTTCTAGCAGGTGTCTTAAGCCCTTTCTTTGCTAGTTCTGCCTTGTGTGTCTTTTCTCACTTTGATTGATTATTTCCCAGTTGGTAATGTGTTCCTGGTTCTTTGGACTTATGGCCATTATTTATCAAGTTCTTATGTTGTGAATTATTTACTCTTCATGTTGGTTTTGTTGTGCTCCTTGGAACACTCTTGAATTTGCTCCTGAAGCACACTGCGTCACCGGCATCCCGTGGGTCTTCTTGAGGCATCGCCATGCTGTGTCCAGAGAAGTTCTGCTCCAGGCCTGTTAGCTCCACTGCTGGGGGATAAGCTGAAGGGATCCAGCCCTGGAAACTCCCAGAGCTGTTCTAGCTCCTCCTTCTGAATTGACGCCAAGTCCCTTCAGGTTTCTCTTCACCCCAACGGAATCCTTTGAGTTGGCCCAGAGAACTGTGAAGATGAAGTCACTTTGGGAGGACTGCTGGCTCTCTTACAGTCTTCTTATCCTTAGTGCATCCATGATCCTCAAATACCTTTAAAATATCATTTACCAATTCTTCTTATTTTTATTTCTAGCATTTTAGCAAAATATTAGCTTTCATGACCTATTATAACCCACCAAAAATAGAATATTTCTTAAATGTCTGCAGGCAAAAAACTGTACTCAATACGTAGTTATATTCTCAGTGAATATGCCATTTATTAACAAGGCAGGGTTGATCTGTTGATCTTATAAACGAGTAGTGTTAGTGAGGTGCCACGTGAACACCAGGAGGAGTTAGAGGCTCTCCATTCAATGGGTTCTGCAGTACTGAAACGCCGAGAATCATCTGCAACTCCCAGCCCCGTGTCCATTCACCTTCTCATCCCCCTGGTTTTCCTTACTCAGATGTGAAAAGTCACAGAAATGCTCGTAATGAAGTGGAACATGATCATCTGGGAAATGCAGAACCCTACATGGACAGGGAGCACTGGATCGGCTTGAGGCAGGTGTGTGGAAGTTGGGAGCAGAGGGAGCCATCATGGAGCCCTGCGAGACCAGAGCGAAAAATCAAGCAGGGAAAGAGGTATATGAAGAGTTTTGGAGGGCTGTCCCTGTAGGAAGGACTTTGGTGACCCAGGAGAATCCCGGGTGCTTCTCTCCTTTGACTGCCCTGGGCCAGAAGCCACGTCTCGGGTCGTGCTTAGCTGAGTCCATGGCGGTGTCTCTGTGGACATGAGTGAGCTGGGCTCTGAATGCTGTGTAGGCAGGTGAATTGTGCACCAAGGAATTCATCCTTGGAAACCTCTTTATTCTCCTGCAAAGTAAAACACCATTTCTTAAAAAGCCCTCCAATGTCACTGTCCTTCAGCGCTGTGGCACTGGAGAGTGGAATGAAGGCTTGAGGGTAAAGTCACAAGGCATGCAAAGCTCATGGCTGATAACTAGGCAAACCTGCTGTACCTGGACTTGTAGTAGAAGTGCACCTGCAGGAGTTTGGTAAAACTCACACATACTAATTGCATGTAAACCAGTTTCCTTGGGATCTGCTGATTTGGGTTGTGGCCCAGACCCTGCAATTGCTGAGGTCCAGAGGGGATTCTCATGACCTCCAGGTCAGAGGTGCCTGAAATTTAGCTCATGGCACAGACATTTTGACACATCTGACTAGTGAGTTGGTTTGAGTGCCAAAAGCATCTGTGGTGACAAGAGGCAGAGCACATGGCTTGCATGACAGGAAGGCTGATGGAACATCACTGAAGGAGGAGCTCAGACTCCAGCTGTGTCCTGTGGAGGGAGGGAGGGCTGCTGGGTCAGAGCGTCATGGTGTGTGCAGCTGGAGATGCCTGGAGGACAGACCCAAGCAGGTGGGTGCAGGGAGCGTGGGATAGTTGCACTGAGAGAGGTCCACACACATCAGGTTTGAAACGCGAGTAGGACAATGTGGACTTAGCTAGAGATTAATAAATGGGTGGATGGTTTAGAGGAGCCTGTGGGGTGGACACTACTGCCATCATATCCTGGACCATCTAAATTGCATTACATACATAAGGGCAGGGATGACTCAAACCACAATCTCTTCTCTTCCAGTAACAGCATTTGACCTCTTGGTTCTCCTGGGTCCTCAGGGTAGGGGTAGTTGGAACCTTGCTAAGCATCATCTTATGTGGTCCTTATCACCTCCAAATCTCTAGAATGTCTTTGGAACGAGTATATCAGCATGATGCCAAGGTCATTCCATTGGGCTAGTGACAGGTATTCATATATTTATTGAACATTAACTGATTATCTTCTAAGTGTCCACCATATTATGAAATATCAGATCTGAAAATCAACCAACACTGGACTTAAGCTGACAGTATTAGAGTTTAGTCCCTCAGGATGACAAATCACAATTTCAATTTTATTTAATAGGAATGGCAAAGAGAATAATGTAGTGCTTCATTTGCACAATGGCTACTTTTCAATATCTCATTATATAAAAGTAATTCATTAAAAACCATGCCACGTTTTACCTAATTATTTCTTTTTTTCCTTGAAAGTTACACAATTTATTTTTATAGTGTTTTAATGCAAAAATAACACCATATTGTAAGCAAGACTTCATAGCATACATAATTCCCTTGGATTTATTGCTTGTGGTTCCATGTATAAATCATAACAATATCATAAATTAGAAATTGCTTCTCTACCTTACCCATTATATTTATAGAAAGGTCTGTAATTACTGAAGTATTCATTTCCAAAGTCTCCCCTGGTTTGACTCCAGCCTCATTTATTACGACTGCATTATTTCTGCAATGCTGCTTATTATTTGATGCCAGTCAATGTTATAGTACACGTGCAGTGCTGGTGCCAGGCTGTGTGGGAGACACCGAACCCTGGGAGTAGAATGCTGGGCTCCCCTTCAGTTGTCTGTGAATGAAACCCCTTGAGGAATTCTCCCACATGCATTCAAAAGGTGTACTTACTTGCTGTGGCCTGCACGGAGTAGAGAGGGGGGAATCGAGACATTGTTAGCATGCAGTGGGCCTCATCTTTCTCATTTGTAAAAGCAGATCTACACAGGCCAGCTTTTCACTGTGTGAATCCAGAGCCCTGGGTTTCCCTGGGGACTTGGGGGGTGGTTCTAAGAACCTGGATTCTCCTCCACTCATGCCAATAAGAGCAGATGCACTTGCATGATGGGATTGTGCACATTCATAGTTGAATAAAACTTCTTTAGTTCCACTCTTCTGTGATTCTGTGAAGCACACTTAGTTGCTATGAATATGGAGCCGGGCACCTTCCTAAAGGCCCGTGCTCGGAACGTTGCTGCATTGGCTTTCAACACTTGAGCCTCCGGGGGACAGCCCAGATCCAAACTATGACAGTACCCTGTCAAAGCAGTGAGACCAGGGCATGGACAAATAGGTTGGGAATCCCACCACATTCCTGAAGCCAGTGTCAAAGGTGTTGGTGCTTGCACAGCTCAGGCCTAGTGCAACGTCGGGCAGCAGTGCAGACATCTGCTTGAAGGTGTGTGTGAGCTCCGTAGGCACGTTAGGGTGTTCACCTGTGTCAGGAAAAAGGAGGAGGAATTTCTCTAAATTTAGGCAGCTGCTCTGTACTGATTTCCAAGTCACTAATACTACAAGTAATGACCAAGACCAACAGCCACAGGACCCTGAGGAGGGCTGTCTGAGAAATGGCACAGGGAAGGTGACACCTAAAGCTGGCAGTGCGGGTGCTGGGTGCTTTTGTGGCCCGGTGGCTTGCTGGGCTCTTCAGCAGTGCAGCCCATGGCACAGCAGTGGAGCCTACGTATGGCCCAGCGAGCACCTCCCTGAAGGTGGAGCGCCACACAGCTCTTCACGCTTTACCAGAGTCCAGACTCACCCCCCTCAGTGAAAGAGCAGATGGAGATAAAGGACCTTGACATTGAGGGCCTCAGGGCAGAGTGAGCGCATGCATTGCTGCACAGTGGTGTCTACACCCTATTTGATTCTTCCTTATGCTACAGAAGAAATGGGAGTCATTCTGTAGGACTGAGCTGCTAACCAGTCTCGCTCCCTATCTGAGGACTGTGACCTTCACCTTCAAAGTCTTGAGGACCAGAGCTTGGAAGCTCTCTGTGCAGTTTACTTCATTCAGTGTTTATTTGTGAGACATAGAAGACTGATAGAGGCTCGGCAGCATCTGCTAACCTCTGCCTCTACACGCCACGTGCCTGGGCACAATTATAGACCCCTCTGGATATCCTGGGGTTGCAGAATCCCCTCTCAGGATGCAGGGCTCGGCTCGGCTCTGCCTTCCTCTGGCAGGTGTGCCTCATAGAAAGGCAGGACTCATGCTGCAAGCCAGACAAACTGAAGTCATGTATGTTTATTCCAGCGCTTTCTCTAAATAGATCTAAACCATACCTTTGCTTTTTTTCTGGCTCGTTTATTTCAACAATAATGCAAATTCCTATTAAGCACATTTTCTCTTCTTTAGTATTATTTATTAGTTTTGTTTCTAACCATCTCATTTACACTACAGTCACACCATTTCTGTTTTTTATTTGTTTGTGATTTTGTTTGTTTTGTTTTGTTTTTCCCCAGTAGACCATTTCCACCTCCCTTTCCCATGGATTTTGCTCTGCTGGGCAATTTAAAGCATAATCTTCTATCATATCTACTTGTGTGTTGAGCATCCAGACCTTTGTTTTCAGATCTAGTTACCTGTCTCCTACCTGTTTTTTATATTTTTGATGATGTCTTTTCACATCTTTTTATTTGTTCTGATTAGTTATACCTGATTACAGAATGCATTTTAACATATTGTACATAAATGGAGTATAACTTCTTATTCTTCTGGTTGTACATGACGTAGAGTTATGGGGATTGTGTGATTACATGTGCACATAAGCGAACAATGTCCAATTCAGTCTACTATTATTCCTCTCCCCTCCTTTCACTCCCCTCTGTCTAACCCAAAGGAAGTCTCTTCTTCCCTAGACCCACCCACTTATTGTAAATTGGCATCCACATATTGGAAAAAACATTCTTCTTTTGGTACTTTGGGATTGGCTTGTTTTGCTTATCACAATATTCTCCAGCTCCATCAATTTCCTGGCAAATGCCATCATTTAATTCTTCTTTAAGGCTAAATAACTTACTATAGACATTTCCCAGTTGTGTGCAGTAACTTTCTCTTAGGCCAGTGGTTCTCAGGTGTCCCTGTCTTGTCCACCTCAGACATCCTGAGATGCTCCTCAAGAGGACTGGGCATTAGATAGCTATCATAATTGTGAATAAATTCAAGAATACAATATATGGTGGGAAGATGTGTGGCTTTTATCCTGTATTCCAAAGTTTCGTGTTTAGCTTGGAGAGAGTGAATTACAGGAGATCAGGTATTCAGGAAGCTGTCAACCCGGATGTCATCATTATTTAATGCAGGATGTCAGATCCCTGACATTCTGGCATTGAGGTTGGTAACCTGTTGTCTGGGGGTTCCTTGGGCATTATAAATCCCTGGTCTCTATATCCTCCTCCTCCTCCAAGTGTGATGACCCACATGCTTCCAGATATTGCTAGGTGTCCCCACAAGGGGGGAATGCAGTGACAAGATCACGTCTGGCTTAGAAGGACTTGTCTAAGAGTAGGTACTAATTAAGGACAGGTGTCCAATGCCAATATATAGAAAAAGGAACACGTAGAAATAAAAAGAGCTCAGAGCCCCGCATGTTGACGACTGTCAGAATACATTAAGTGCTTCACATTATTCTTAGGCAAAACATTCCTTTTGAGTGATTTTGGTATGTGTCTGCATAACAGCAGTTTCAAAGGAAAATAGTTTTGCTTGAAGTGAGAATTTATCCAAAGGTGGAACGAGAGGATCACATCCAGCATTTGCCCTGGAAAGATTTAGAATTCTTATTCTCTTGACAGTAGGGGGAGGATTTTTTTCTTCGTTTTTAATTTTTTTTTTCCACTTTTGGTCCACCAGGGATATCTCAGATTCAGAATAAAGTACTGATATTCCACAAAAGACAAGTAAAAAGGACTAATGCTCAGCTCTCCGTTGCAAATGTTGTGCAGAAAGATTTCCCAGAGTGCCAAGAAGAGGAACTTTTTTTCTTTTTAGCAAAAAGTGCAGAAACCTCAGTTAACTCACAGAAATAAAAGGGATGTGGGGACCTGCCTGTCACTCAAAAATAGTTGCAGGAAATCGGGGATCTATCAGCAGAAGTGGATTTAAATAACTCACTCTGCTCCACTTGGCTTGGACGCATTTTCCTGAACGCAGCAGCCTGGCGGGTCTGCAGTGAGAGCCAGGGCTGTGTCTTCCTCTCCGTGCAGAAAGAAGGTGTTTGCAACAGGAGAGGGTGTCTGTAAGTGCCTTGTTCCTGGGAAGCACTCACTGAGAACTTTCGACCACCTTCCAGGGTGCCCGGGTGTCCACTTCCTTGGTCAATGGGCCACCCTCCTGGCACTGAACCTGGCTCTCGGCTATTGTAAGGAAGGCCTTGTTCCTCTCGCCTCCCGGTGTGGTGCCTAGGCCTGGCCTGATGATCGCACCCCTGCCCCTCTCTATCCCGGCCACCGCTCACCACAGGTGGACACTCCAGGCTCCTGCTCAGCATGGAGCTTCTCCTACCTGCCCCTGCTGCCCGGGGCCAGCTGCCTGCGGTCCTGGGGCTACTGTTTTCCCTGCCTTTACTCTGTTTCGAGAAAGAGTAAACCAGGAACAGACTGGAGCATGCCTTATTTGGGCTTCATCTGTAGTCTTATTTGTTAAGCTCTTTGCTCTGGGCACTGTAGATGGGAAGGCACTTGCTCTGTTCAATTTATAACTATTATTAATTTGAAATCTACATGCTGAATGTGAGTCAGGAAAGGCCCAGATGCTTATCAGCTCTCTAACACCCACGGAAAAATTAGTCAGTCACCTACCAGCTATAAATCCTCTACTCTAAGAGATATCCGTAGCGGGTGAAGACGATCCTGACGTAATGGAAGCATTTAACGTGGAAAACGTTGTTCTATTTCTCTTCTTGATAGCACCAGAGCACCAGAGCATCAGGAGGGGGAGAGAGCCACAGAGGAGAGCTGCCCGGGAAAAGCAATATGTTTGCCGGGCTGATCAATAAGAAGATTAACTTAACCATGCAGAAGACTTATCAATCTTCTTATTGATCAGTTTAGCAAACATATTGGTGTGCTGGTGTGCTATGACACGGCCGTCCCACAGTGCTTCATCAAGCCCTGGGAAGACGAGCTGCCCCTGGCCTGAGCTGTGGGACCTTAGTGTAGGTGATAGCTGGTATGGGTCACCCCTTTTCCTGTGCAGGATCACCCCTGGAGAGGGAGATTCAGGGAGAGACTGGGGTGGGGACAGACCCATTGTGTGTTGGGTTCATATTGATCAGCAACCGCCAATTAAGTGAGGGGGCCTTGTGATTCTTAACTCAAAAAAAAAGTAAACTTACTCTTTGACTATTTTGTGAAAGCTTAGAGGAAGTTATTTAAGTATCCGCATTGGTGAGAGACATAATTGTATAATTCAACGTTCATTAAACTGAGTGCTGTGAAATAGACTAATGTTCATCTTTAAATGCTTTATCTGCAGAAACTCTTTCACATTTTATTCTTAAAAATGGAAAGCTACAAGGCTCTGCAGGCCGAGGCAGGAAGATCATGAGTTCAAAGCCAGCTTCAGCAAAAGCAAGGCGCTAGGCAACTCAGTGAGACCCTGTCTCTAATTAATACAAATAAAAAGTAGGGTTCCAAATACAAAATAGGGCTAGGGATTTGAGTCAGTGGTCAAGTGTCTCTGAGTTCAATCCCTGGTACTCAAAAAAGTAAAAATAAAAAAATAAAAATAAAAAGCTATGGTTTGAAATATGGGAGGCAAATGTCAAATGCTTTTTGAAATGTTTATGAGGCTTTGAGTCAATATTCATGTAGATTTTAAACTTTGTATTTATTCATTCAGGAAATGTTCCCTGTACCTAAAACCTGAGTCTTTTGATTCCTGACGTCAGACCAGTGGATTCCATACCTCTGCCAGAGGCCTCTTCCAGGGGAGTCCAGGGAAATAGTAATAGGGCAGCTAGATGCTGTCTCTGTGAGCTGAATTGATTGTCCTCTACCCTTACCATGCAACCGAGGAAGTGGAAAGTCCTTAGCTTAATTATGATTTCATATTATCTGCAACTTGAGTAGTTTTGTTGTAAGTCTGAATTCCCTCCCTGGCTAATTCCATAATTGTTTGCCTCATTTCACCTCATTTCATAATGGATGAACACTTGGCCCAAGATCAGTTGCCTCTTACCTCCCCCACAGAGGGACCCAGAAGCCACTGCGTCTTAACAGGGTAGTGACAGGAGGGTGTAGTTGGTTCTGTAGCGGAAGAAACGGATCCCATACTGGGAAAAGGACACCCTGTGTGTTTCTCCGAGGACCTCAGGGCCCCTCTGGAGAATTCCTGTGGAAATCCTGGAGAGAGGGCCCAGATGCTGGCCCCACTAACGGCCGTGCTGTAGAGGGAACTCCAGATCAGGGTAGAAGATGAACCCTCCTTTTAAAGTGGGTGTTCGTTACTTTTATGTGATAATTATTTCTTGTCTGGTGTAATTTTATAAGCTCAGGCAGAGAAAATGAGGAGTTCACCTACTGGTTAATTCATTCAAAAAATGTTTATTGAAAGCTGCACATACTGTGTCGTTTCTGAGGCTGAGAAATGGAAATGGATGTTTTGTGCTTTCAGAACGTGGAGTCTGACAGGAAGGAGACCCCTGTTCTGAGGGAGTGTGGAGTGCCTTTGCTTCTCTGCCCGGGTGTAGGGGCCACAAAGCATTTGCCTCCCACCCCAACAAGTTCCCCACTTGGGAAGCTCTCCTGGCTGCACAAAAGCCAGGCAGAAATCTTCTTTGTTCTAGAATAAAGGGAAAGGTTTTTCAGTGTGTCTGGCTCAAGGAATTCCACTCCACATGTGGAGCTCCATAGGAACACCTGGCAATTCACACACAGGAATGGGGACACTGGGGCAGGTGAGGAGGTGACTTGGCAGAGATGCATGGTGGTCCTCTAGGGATGAGCCTCAGAGGACCCTGTGGTCCTTCCCAAGTCTACTTTAGTTTCTGGGAGGAAGGCTGAGGCAGGGAGGATCACAAGTTGAGGCCAGCCTGGGCAAATTAGGGAGACCCTCTCTCAAAATAACATAAAAAAATTAAAAAACCTGAGATTGTAGTTCAGTGGTAGAGTGTCCCCTCCCCCCCCCGGGGGGGTGTTCAACCAATAGTACAAAACAACACAACAACAAAACCCACAAACCCTGGCCTAGCAGGTGGGGCTGGATGGCACCCTCAGTGGTCCATGGTGGCCCGAGGCTGCAGTGTCTGGGCCCTGGCAGCTATGCAGACCATGCTCATCACAATGTGTGTGGCTCTGTCCTGCCAAATGAACGGGCTCTAGCTCACATCCAGGTTTGTCAGTGAGTCCTGGGTGCATGCACACATGAGTGGCTAACTTGGTCCCTTCACTTAGCAAATGTGTTTTCAAGAAATAACAGCTTTCTTTAGTGTCTTATACCAAGAAATTGTAAATTTGTCTATCTTGAGTCTTAGAATTTATAAATATTCAGAGGAAACAATTATTTTAGTGTTTTTTACATTCAAATGGTTTTAAAATGGTGATTACAGAGCAATTTTTTAAGTAGATATATGAATGTGAGTCGAAACACTGTTGACCAAGTGGCTGTTTACACAGCAAGGAGACCACGTTCAAGTGATGAGTGGTCACAAATTCTGACCTCTTGATGCTGCACCACATCTGTGAAACTGAGATCTCCAGGGTAAAAATGCAGAAACACTGAATTTTAACAATTGTTCCTGCTAGTATTTAGGCCCAATAAAGACTTAAAGTCTCAGAGATGATTTGTTTAATAGTCTTGCTTGGAGTTTATTGGATATTATCAATCTTTATTGCTTTAAAGTCTATGTATAAATTGTTTGTATAGTAAATATGCTCCTCTCTCCTCCACAAGGCTGCCCACCCTTGGCTTGGAGCACACGGACTTCAGTGAACTATAATGGAAGCAGTCTTGGAGACTGATTTGCACCTGTCTGACTCAACACTTATGGTGTCCCCTATGCAGCTGGACCCCCGGACAACCTCCTGGGGGGAGCGCTGGAGGAGGCTGCCGAGCCCAAGTCAGGAGCTAGTTTGCCTCACCTGAATCCTGACCTTGTGCAGGTATGATGAGACCAAGATCGAGACCTGGGCCCCTTATGACCAATTAATCTGGGCAGCCAATGCAGACGCCCTGAGGAGGCAGCGGAAGGCCTGGGACGGCCTGTAGACATGGATGGACCCCTGTCCCTCAGCGTGAGGGCACAGGCACCCGCCGGGGCTGTGGTTGGCTGCTTCCTTCCTGGAGGTGGGCAGGCAGAGGGCCGAGGAAGCACCCCCAGGACAGAATGCTCCCCAGCCTCTCTGGTGGTGTCTTTTGTGCAGTGAAGGTTGTTTTTTTGTAAATATGATTTTTTATGTGTAAAATCAGTTTCCAAAAGGGATGTACATATATCTGACGCAGCCAGTTCCTGACATTAGTCAGAGCTTCCTAACTGTTGGAGTCCCCTGTGATGACCTGCCCAGGAGACCGTGCTTGCCCAACCCAGAGGCTGTGAGTTTGGACTGGCAGAACCTCCTCACAGGAAAATCAGGTTTGGACTGGCTAGTGGCAAAGAGGGGCCTCATGGTCCCTTCTAAACCCCAGGGCTATGATTCCATTAAATGACTGTGGGGAGAGAGCAAAGTCAAGTTCAAAGCAGGGGAATCAATGGCTCCTGGGGCCACAGGGCCTCCAAAGCTGCTTCTTAGTGAGGCACTCAGACTCAACCAGATAAAATGTCTGTCTGCAGCTCAGCAGGCGTTCTGTCATTCCAGAGCAGCAGCCTTCTCTGAGCCTGTAGACTCTTCACAAGCCGCCAGCTGCTCTCTGAACTATGGGGTGCCCTGCACTGCGGCCCCTCTCCTCTTCTACCCCAGCCCTTTGGGTCAACATTACACACTCAGGAAACAGCTGACTGTGCTGAATAGGGTAGCTTTTGACCACAGAACTGAGTTCTTCTCTTTGTACAGAATTAATTGGTCATGAGGGGCCTGGGTTTCTATCTTGGTTTCATTAGAACCAAATTTTAAGTAAATGGCACAACTGACCCATGTCCAGAGCTATCATCTTTATCAAATGGCAAGATGAAAGTCATCTGCAGAATTCACCTTCAATTAGTATTTACACTGTGATTGTGGAAACTAGAGGAGCAATTGTTCTGAGGGAACATGCGGCAAAACTTCCAGAGTTCCTTCCAATTTAGCATGATGCATTTTTATGGTAGGACCGTGACTCCTAGACAGGGACTTGTATGGCAAGTAAAAACAGAATAGGAAAGCATCCAGTTGACACCATGTATGCGTGAAATGTGTGACACCCCAGAACCCCAGACTGGCCTGACGGGGCCAGAGCGAGCTAATCTGGAGAGGGGGAAGCAGTGCGGGGGCCACTGGAGGAGGAGCCAAATTTGCTTGGATGGATTTGGAGAGTGGCCATGGGCAGAAACTCACTCACTCACTCACTCACGCACCCTCTCGTGTGTTCCCAGCACGTGGTGTGCTGGACAGAGAGGAAGACCAGGGAAGGGTGTGAAAGCAAGAGGCCAGACCCCCGGTGCTGAGCGGACGGGCTTGTGAACACGTTTGTGGATCACACAGGTGGATGCTCTGTGGTCTTGGTTTCCTGCTGGTGTCTGCAGGTCCTCAGTAGTTTGAGTGCCTCACCTGTGTGGCTGAAATCACAGGCACCTGGGAGCATTCCCAGCACTGTGCTGAGAGTCAGGACATCCAGATTGTCCTAGGATAAAGGTCGCTGTGAGCAATGCTTGCCTGGTCATATTTCCTGATGCAGCCAGGTCTGGGGGTTGACAGTGACTGATTGACAGCCAGGTCTGGGGCGTGACACTGATAGATTGACAGCAGGTCTGGCTGGGGCATGACAGTGACTGATTGACAGCAGTGCTCCCCACCTGCAAGAAGACCAACAGCAGAATGATCAACACTTCAAGCTATAAGAATTGCCTCCAACAGGGCTCTTCAGACGGGGCTGCTGGAGAGGCACTGGGCACAGGCGGTTGCTGGGGAGAACTGGGAGCTGCCTGGTGAGCAAGTGGGATTGACCAGATGGTGGCCTGCGTTGCTGCTGCCGTGGCCTCTGCGCATCTTGGAGCTGGTGTGACCCTCAGAGCCCACCAGTGCTGGGGTTGTCTACTTTCATCACCAAGTCATTGCCCGTCCCCGTGACCTTGGGCAAGGAAAGATGCTTGGCAGTCTGTGGGCAGGATTCCTGTGACTCAGCCCTGGCCCACAGGGTCCTCTGAGGCTCATCCAGCCTCCGTCTGTCCCATGAGGGAATCCCCTGTGCCACACCTCTGATAGTTCATCTCCCAACTGTGATTTGAACTTTCCAAACTCTAGGACTAAAGTTGTTTATTGAGCCAAATATTACTGTTGATAATTTCGCCTACTTCTGACCTGGGTGCTGGGGGGCAATGGAAAAGGCATGGTTTGTTTTATCCGACAGAGAGTAAATCGAGTCATGCCCTTTTATTGGCTTTTCTGCTCTCAGCTGTGGTGTCACCAGAGCTCAATGGCAGGAGTAATAGAAAACAGGAAGAAAGGACATTTAGAGTTATCTTAAAAGCCACTCCTTCCAGGAGACAGCAGGCTGGGACTTTGGAGGAGAAAGAGCTAGCGTGATCGGGCAGGCGAGAGCGAAGCCGGCTCCCCGGTGGTGGCCAGTTGGGTAAAGTAGGTGTCTCGTGCTCTTACCTGTACCTGCGTGCCTGGCCTGCATTATGGTGGTGGTGACCACGAGGCTGGCCCTGGGCAGATGTGGGACTCACCCTGCAGACTTCTCCCGTGTCAGGGGGCCACCCTCTCACCGCTGTGCACATCCTCCCATTTGTGGCTCACAGATGCAGCTACCCAGAGTAAGAACTGGCTGGGCCACCAATGCCCAGAGCTGGGGACCTACAAAGCAGACGTGTTGGGGCACAGAAGCCTGTTTCCCTCTTCCATAACGTCAGAAAATTAGAAAAGTCAAACAGAAATGCTGAGTTCTGCCTCCTGGGCTGTGGATAGGTGCATCTCCCTCCCCAGCTGTGGTCTATGTGACTGCAGTGGGACACACCAGCTTGATAAGTTCACCCATGTGAGGAGTCCCACCCTCTGCAGTCCAGATAGAGAGCTGTCACTGATATGCATGGAGACCATCTTGGGGTGTCCATCATTAGCAGCTGAATTGTCATAAGAACATGGATGTGCATACCTCAGCTCACCTGTGTTTTCCCAGCTACAGAAGGGGAAACTTGGAATGGGAGTCTTCAGGTGCCCTCCACTTTAAAGCTCTTGAAAACCATCTGGAACACACACGTACACACACACACACACACATTTTACAATCTCTCTCTCTCTCGCTACTCATCTACCTAATTTAAAAACAGGTTACTAGTTAAAAATAGAAAACTGAACACCCAAACGTACTGAATCTAAATCAAAACTTAGAATAATGGAACTAGTCAACAAACCATTCCTGGGCACCAGTCCTCTGTGTTTTCTCCTGGAGGTGAGCTTTGACTTTCTGATCCTGCCTACAATACTGTCCCTGCCCTGTTCCTCACATTGGCTGTCACCACTGCTGTGTGAAGCCAGAAAAGGGACCCTCCTGCAGATTCAGAGGAAGGTTCTGATTGGCCTATTGCCAGGGCTCAAGGGATGGAATGATGAGAGGTTGGGAAGGTTGGTTGGGGTGTTGACTGGGTGGAGGGACACCTGGAGGACTGGTATTGCCCCCTCTGGGCATGTCTGTAAGGGCATGTCTAGAGAAGACTGGCATGAGGATCAGTGAATAGAGTGGGGATACCCACCTGACTGTGACAGGCCCCTGTCGTAGGATGGACCTGGGTGGGCAGAAAGCAGAAGGGGAAGCCGGCTCTCTCCTTTCAGCCCAGGAGGGAATGCACTTGAACCCTTCAGCTGTGGCAGAGGGCAGGCCCACTGCACAATAGCCGTGAGCCTGGTTGGCATGCAGATGGGCACTGGCCTGCCATCCGGGGGCTCTGGTGGTAGTTAACATGCTAGAACACTGGTACCCTAATTGGAAAGTAGTGGCCCCAGGAGCAGCTGGATGCCAGAGCTCAGGGCATAGGCCTCTGAGGTCCTGGAGCTCCCATCCTCCAGCAAGGGCAGGGACGTAATGTGCACCCAGGGGCCTCCAGGTACTGCTCTGATGTTGAAGAAGTGTCCCTTGGTCATCTTGAGACTGTCCAATACCTTGCCCAGTACGAACCAGGAATGGATATGTAGGGGATGGGCTTCAGGTGGTGGGGATGTCATCCACTCTTGGAGAAGTGGAGTTGGGGTGCAATGACAAGCACAGCTGAGTCTCACAGTGAGACTTGGCATTTCCAAATCTCTGCGCCATTGTGCACTCAAGGGAGAAAGCCCACTCAGTTCTGCTGACTGCAACACACTCGGCATACAGCAGGCCAAACTGAGTGTTCATGACACGCGTGTCCGTACAAGCTCCCTCCTAGAAGTCACATGTGGACGGGACACCTGTCTACTGTCCCATTGAGGTTGGAGAACTGGAAAACTAATTTTATCAGAAACTGTGAATAATTCAACATCTTATTGATAAGCTGGGAGTATTGCACTTAATGAGTTATCTTCTATCTAGAGAAAACAGTGCTACTCTCTGGATACTTTAACAGAGCCATCTTGATATCTTCTGATGCCCAAAAGGAATATCTAATTTTTTGGCATGTAATAACAGATTTTGATAGAGTTGATCATTCAAATCATAAAATAAGAAATGGATTTTAATAAATTTTATAATGATAAAACCAATTCTATTTATATCATGAAAAGCAGGCTTTGGAAAGTTCAAGAAAAAAATTCACTGTAAGCAAACTTATGCATAATTGTCTTCACACACTACAATAAGTTCATAGTGATGATGGAAATTTTCACTTCCATTACAGGACACCACTGGCCCTCTGGGGTTCAAACTGGAAACTCTGAGGGCTGGAGGTAACTGTCTTCCTCTCCATTCCCATCCATATGACCCACGGCCGTTCTCCCGCATCTCCCTCAACACCAAGGCCATCCAGTCCTCCTGTCTACCCATCTCCCTCACCACCCCCAGTTCTCCCTCACCACCACGTGTCCACTCAGTCCAGCTCCTCTCCCCATGACCTCAGTCACCTCCCATAGGTGGATCAGGTCCTCCTCTCCCCATGACCTCTGTCACCTCCCCCAGGTGGATCAGATCCTCCTCTCCCCATGACCTCAGTCACCTCCCCCAGGTGGATCAGATCCTCCTCTCCCCATGAGCTCAGTCACCTCCCCCAGGTGGATCAGATCCTCCTCTCCCCATGAGCTCAGTCACCTCCCATAGGTGGATCAGATCCTCCTCTCCCCATGACCTCAGTCACCTCCCCCAGGGGGATCAGATCCTCCTCTCCCCATGACCTCAGTCACCTCCCCCAGGTGGATCAGATCCTCCTCTCCCCATGACCTCAGTCACCTCCCCCAGGAGGATCAGATCCTCCTCTCCCCATGACCTCAGTCACCTCCCCCAGGTGGATCAGATCCTCCTCTCCCCATGACCTCAGTCACCTCCCCCAGGTGGATCAGATCCTCCTCTCCCCATGAGCTCAGTCACCTCCCCCAGGTGGATCAGATCCTCCTCTCCCCATGAGCTCAGTCACCTCCCCCAGGTGGATCAGATCCTCCTCTCCCCATGAGCTCAGTCACCTCCCCCAGGTGGATCAGATCCTCCTCTCCCCATGAGCTCAGTCACCTCCCCCAGGTGGATCAGATCCTCCTCTCCCCATGACCTCAGTCACCTCCCCCAGGTGGATCAGCTCCTCCTCTCCCCATGAGCTCAGTCACCTCCCCCAGGTGGATCAGATCCTCCTCTCCCCATGACCTCAGTCACCTCCCCCAGGTGGATCAGATCCTCCTCTCCCCATGACCTCAGTCACCTCCCCCAGGAGGATCAGATCCTCCTCTCCCCATGACCTCAGTCACCTCCCCCAGGTGGATCAGATCCTCCTCTCCCCATGAGCTCAGTCACCTCCCATAGGTGGATCAGATCCTCCTCTCCCCATGACCTCAGTCACCTCCCCCAGGTGGATCAGATCCTCCTCTCCCCATGACCTCTGTCACCTCCCCCAGGTGGATCAGATCCTCCTCTCCCCATGATCTCCTCACCATGAAGTCCATCCCAACCTCCTGCTCTCTTCTTGGTCTCCTCATCACCAAATCATGTATCCCTCTGCCCGTGGCTTCTCTCAGTACCACTTTCATCTAGTCCACAGCCTCTGGGTGACATTGCTGCTCCTCAGGCCAAGGCACCACCTTCTCTGTAAGTCATGGGGACCGCCCCTTCACTGTGCCTTCTATTTCCATGCAACCTCAGTGATCTCACTTGAGAACTTGTGCGGATCACACTGCTCCTTCCGGCCTTCCCGCCTTGCACTGGAGATTGAGTTCCTTTCTCTGCTGGGCTGGCAGCATGTACAAGCTCTGATCACTGCCCACCTTTGTAGTCTCCCCTGTGATGCCCAGGAACTCCAGGCCCTACAGAGCGTCCTCCTCTTCTGGGAAACCACCTCATGCCACCGTCTTCCCTCCACCTCCCCGTCACTCTTCCCTCCTCTTGAGGAGTCCTTCTGGACCTCAGCACCTAACTTCCGTATGATTCCTGGGGTGCTTCCTTTGACTACTTCGCTAGCCTCCTCTCCCGCTGCTGTGGCTCACTGTGTGTGTCCTCCTCAGGACGTGTCACGGGGCACATGTGTGTCTTGTTCAGCTGCTTCCCATGGGTGTTCTCAGTCTCCCACTAGAATCTAAGTTTTCCAGGGGCACAGCCTGCCTATTTTAGCTACTAACAAACATCCAAGTACTTGCAGTCACTGAGGCTTGGTAGGTAACTAACAGTTCCTTGCTAAAAGAGTAGTTTGATGACGACATGTGAAGTCACAGTAGCTGAAAGCACAATGAGGGCAGAGTCCCCAGCGCTCCAAGGAGGTGTCTGAGGCCCCTTGTGCTCAGAAGCTTGAAGTCTGGTTGCTTATCTGCACGTCCAAAATAGCACAGGAACATGGACTCAGTGCCTGTGAGTGCCCAGTATTGTTGAAATCCACATGACCTAAGTGAATTCCTACAAGGCACAATAAGTCACAGACGTCGTTCCGGTGGGGTCTCCATAGATAGATACACCCTTCCCACGGAATATGTCCTGAACTTCTTCTGCATATTGTGACAAGTTCAGCCCTAAATAGCAGTAAGAGACTAAAATCCAGGACACCCGAAGACAGAGCATGAGGAGAAGACCAAAGCAGCAGTGCTTTGCTGGACCATGAACAGTCAGCAGAGGCCCTGGACGGCTGCACCCTCAGTTCTATTAGTGCAAGTCAGAGTCCCAGGAAAGACCACCCAGGTCCCCACCAGCCACCCTGGACCAGGTTTGTTCATAACATCCTTTTGTGGCCGGGGTAATGAGCATTCTCAAGGTCAAGGCCACCATTGAGGAAGTATGTATGAACTGGCGTTTGGAAAGCATGCTGAGATATTTCAACGTAAATCTGTACATTTGGAATAGAAAACAGGGAGCAGCATTTGCAGAGGACTTGATTTTTACTTTCTCAATAAAGCATCCTTTGGGGGAGAGTGCACATCATTTATGTAGAAGACATTAGAAATAGACAAAAGTAAGTAAATTGTATTTTACTGAGCAAATAATGGGACCTCAGTTTTTTTAAAAGAGAAAACTATCTTTCCCATTGAAAAATCGGACTATTTATAAAGGAGGACACCGAAAACATTTGATGATTACGAAAAATTAAAAAAAATCTTTAGCCATAAAATATTTTAATAATAAATAATTGTATTTATTCCACAGATTTTTATGGATTTTCTACAGTGTGTCCAACAGAGACGCAGGAGGAGGCAGTGAAGGGGAGCCACGCACGGCCCTGCTGTCCCTCTGGGGCTTGCACTCACGCGAGGGAGCTGTCAGAGCAGGCACACGGGGGCCGATTCTACTATGCTAAGGGTGCCAGGAGAACTGACTCGTTCCTGCAAGCACCATGTATGACCCTGTGTTAAGAAGCCTCTCACAGAGGTCAGAAACTTCCCTGTGACTGGAGAGCTGGTATCAAATACAGGGTTCTGCATCCATAGCCTGGTTCTCTCTCAAGTTAACCAGGTGTGTTGAGCTTCTGTCAGGTGCCAGGCATGGTGCCCAATGACCAAGGCGCTCTGGCTAACAAGACCGACAGAGACTCCGGCCCTCGGGCCCTCTGCGATCTTGGCCACTGCGCCTTCTGCCCTTGATGTGGTGTGAAGGGCTGACTCACCTTAGCAGGGCCTCGCTTTGGCACGGAGATGGGCATTTCACCCAGAGGTGAAACACAGGTTTTGAAGACAAATTTCAATTAACGTCCTGACCAGTATTTTGACCTCATTTTCAAGTGTCCCTTTGCCTAGCTGACAAAATCTCTATGGACATCTAAGGACCTATAGAAGAACTTAACGGTCCCAAAGAGCTCATCTCTCCCAGCACAGATAAGCTGGAGTGTTTATGGGTTTCATCTCTCTGATCACTCACGAAGCTGACTGATGAATCGGGAAGGTGCTCCCAGCTTTGTGAATGTGGCAGAGAAGGGGCTCTCCAGGAGGCCTCTGCATCCCAACTCCCAGAACCGGGCATCGGTGACGTTTCATGCAAGGGGAGCTGAGGTTGCATTTGGAGTGTAGGTTGCTTGCCAACCAGCCAAGGGAGGGTTTGTCCAGTGGGCCCCCCAGCATCACAGGGGTACTCATAGATGAAAGAGGGAGCAGGCAGAGCTGAGTCAGAGGAGAAGACGGCATGCCGGGCGGAGGTTGGAGCAGTAACCGCTGTCAAGGTGAGGAGGCACCCTTGAGTGGAGCGAGGGTGGCTTCCCCAAGCCGGAAAAGGCAAGGGATGTTCTCCTCCAGATCCGCAGGAAGGAATGCAGCCTGCCCACCCTTCACTCTAGCTCAGTGAGACTCTTTTTGGGTTTCTGACCTCCAGAAGTGGAGGGTAATAATCTGTGTTGTTTTAAGCTACTGACATTGTAAGGGGTTTTATAACAGAAACAGGATCCTGAGGAAGAGGCAGATAGCTCCCGTCCAGGTCACGCCAACGTTCCTGCTTCCTGGAGGCGCAGAGGGGCTGGTTTCCACATAGCTGTGCTGTTTCTGTTCTGCCCTCAGCAAACATGCTCCCTGCTGCTCCAAACATCCTACTGAGAGCTCCATGTTCCGAGGGTAACCGCTGCCCACATGGTACCATGCAACCCTCAGGCAGCTGCTGGCACAGCTGATGTAAAGGTTCTTGGGCGTTATCTATAGAGCTAAGAGACCATCTCAGGTGCTTGACTCTGCCACCCTCTGCAGATTAAGTCTCCCTGAACAGTCTCCAGAGCTGAAGGTGGCCCTGTGTGTGACTAGTGTCAGGCAGGACTGAGCCTGGAAGCAGGGATTCCCCACAGGACCTTCTGGGCTCCTGGTGGCTGTGAAAACATTGCCTTTAACCTCAGCCCATCTCACTATCCACTCACCAGTTACCATGATTTAAAACCAGCTTAAATTCTTCAGTCAAGAAGGAAGGGTAATGTCATAGTCTTTAATTTCATGTTGGCCAACTTTGGGTCAGCTAAAGCGTCGCGATCACTCCATGCTTTGCCTGGATTAGCAGAATCCCCCTTGTTCCAACACCGCAGTGTGCTGTTATCTGGTGAGTACTTTTGTAAACCTGCTGCTCTATCTGATAACACAACAAACGATTAAATGACAAACCAGGTCAAACCGTGTTAATTAGTGTGTAAAATGAAAGCCAGACCAACTCCAATGGAACACCATCTTTAGGAAAGAATCAGGGCACTGGAGGAGATCTGGCAATCCCTGGTGGTCTCTTCCTCAGGGTTGGTTGGGGGAAGGCTATGAGGAGATCCTGGCATGAAACACCAGCACCCCAGGGAGGCACAGTGCCAGCATCCCAGGGAGGCCCAGCAAGCAGAGGTGCTGGGGTCCCAGCACAGAGCACTGCTGATTCCCTCCAGATTCCCCCAGAACCTGCAATCCGCCAGCTACTCCTTTGCACCAGTGCACGGGCTTCTGAAAACCAGACAGGGGAAGAGCCAGGGCTGGCCACGCCCCTCAAAGACCCTCCCTGCACCCTCTGCCCATCCCCCCATCCTGATCCCATGCTTTCAAAATAACAGCCTGCCTGCTCAGGGAGCATGCTATGTCTCCCCTGCTCACGCAGGTCACAACCCAGCCCTCTGTCCCAGCTATGAGTGGAGACACACCAGGGCAGGCATGCCAACTCTTCCTCTCCTCAACAGGAGCTAAGGGAGATCTGTGGGGAAAGAGGGGAAAGAAGCCAGAAACCAGATATATAAGATAATGATCAGAATGAGCATCAGTTACACAAATATGCCCTCTACTAAGTCCTAGCACATGATTAAAATCCTATTTTTAGAACCATTTTAAAGGAAACAAAATTCTTTAACTGTACATATATATATATATATATATATATATATATATATAGATAGATATAGATATAGAGAGAGACTGATTTAGAAGTCCTGATAAAACAAGTAATATATGTCATCCTACATTAAGATTTTAATGCTCAGATTATTGTGCCAAAGTTCAATTTGGCTTTGGATAAATGTTGGTTATTTATTCGTTCATTTAAAAAAAGAGCTGGACATACACTCTGCTTTCCACCAAGGGGCACAGTCTGGTTTCTTGAGATTCAGAGATGGGTGGGAGGGAGATGAATAGGATGTAGGTCTTGCTGTCCCCAGAGGGCAAGCCAGCTGGCTGCTTTGGAGTTCTGGGTGGGAAGCCATTGCTGAAGGGTGCCCTGGGTGCTGTGGGTTCTGACAGCAGAACACGCCCAGTGTGGCTGTTCATCGCTCTGCACTCCCTCTGCGAAGTTTCAAGGCTATCTTCTCTTTGCATGTGGAAACCGCAGTGATTTATATAGTGTAGAGGTATTGGGCACTGGAGATGGACCAAGGAAAGAGCAGTAAAGCATGACGTCACAAATATGGCCAGGGTTTTAAAATTGGTAGCTGTATATAATTTAAAAGTATAAAGGAAAAAAAATTAAAACAGGATGAAATTTTTTAAAAATTCTTAAAATAGTACAACTTTCGAGTGATTTATTTGAGTTAATGGTATTAATGATTAGTTTTTTTTTAAAGAGAAGAGAACAAAATACAAAGAATTACAGAATCCAATGATCTTCCAAATTGATTTTATTCTCCTGATGATTTGATTTTCTGCATTATTCCTTCTATTTGATCTTGACCATCAACCATGAATCCTTCTGTGTAACAAAAGTGATTTTATGAGTCCCAGGTAATACAGGATGGTGGTGAGTGTGAGGAAGAAAAAGCAAGCAAGCAAGCAAGCAATACGGGTCACCTGTTGGGAGGCAGCAGAATGTCCCTCCAGCAGGCCACATCAAAAAGTAGCCAACTGTGATAGTTTGTTGCTTGTGAAAAGCATCATTAACTGCAGAGTAAGTTCACCTGGGAGGGAGGGGTTCCCTAGCAGGGGCAGACTGAAGTAGGGGCTGTCATGGGCAAGAGCAGGGGGTTTGCAGGAACAGGGAGGCTTGTAATTGGTCTTTACTGAGCACCAACTGAATGCAGGTCTGTCTATTGGGGACTATTTTGTTGCTGGGGACAAAGCAGAAACAGCGGCAGAAGATGGTAGGATGGGGCAGTGGGTGTGCCAAGTGTGCCAGTGCCTGAGAAGCCCCCTTTTCAAGGGACAGGGGCACGCCATGACACACTGGAGATGATAGGAAGGAGGCGAGCACTCAAGCTGCCAAGCGATGCCATCCAGGGGTGGAGGGTGGCCCTCCAGACTGTGACCTCAATGGCCATTGGCCTTGAGGAACTGATGTGCTGAAACTGAGTCTTCCAAGTCATACATTAATGACATTTGGAGGTGAGACCTTCAGGAGGTGTTTAGGATTAGCTGAAGTCCTGAGGTTGGAGACCCTTAGTGGTGTTAATGGCTTTGCACGGAGAGGGAGAGGCCAGGCTGGCATGCTTGTTCTGTGTTCCATGTGACACCCTCACCATGTTATGCTGTAGCACAAGGTCCTTAACCAGAGGCTGAGAAGATACCACTGCCCTGTTCTTGGACTTGGAGCTCCCAGCATGTAGTTGAATCACCTTTATCCTTTATAAATTGCCTGGTAGATATCTCAGGTGTTTTGTTACAGCAACTAAATAAAGCTAAAACAAAACCTCTCCCTGCCCTTGCACAAGAGAGGAGGGGGCTCAGTTAAGATTGTACTTGTTGAATGACAGCTTGACAAAATGTGTGTGTTAACTCTTTCCAGGAGAGGCAGCTCCTGAGCTGGACCTCTGAGAGGCCACCCTGGGTCACCCAGGACTCTGTGGCTCAGCCCTGGCTCCGTGTCTGCTGCCTTAGGGCACAAGGAGAGTTGCCTGTGTTCCTCTGTTGTACTTGAGGCGTGTCCTGAGGCTGCCTCTCACCTCCAAGGACGCATCCCAGTGTGAAGGTGAGGCCACGCCTTGAGCCGTCTGGCATGGCCCTCACTTGGTCAATGTTGAACACCCTCTCCCAGCATGCACCCTGTGGCCTCCATGTCCACTGGAACAGACTCCTCTCCAGGGCAAACACCCTCCCAAACCACTGGCAAACCTTTATATTAAAATGCATTCAGACGTAGCTCACAAATGAGATGGCATACTGAAAAAGCATGCTAAATGCTACAGCCCTGGGAAAATACTAACTCTGACAGACACAAGTGCTCAAAATCCAGGCACTGAAGGAGGCTCGAAAGACCTGCCTAATCTCTCCCCTGCTCAATAAAAATCTCTTGACTTTATCCCTTTACCCCAGCTCCTGGACCTCTGGGAGGCCACCCTGGGATCACCCTGGGTGGCTCAGCCTCTGGCTGTGTGCCTGCTGTCTGAGGGTCCAAGGAGAGATGCCTGCACTCCTCTGTTTGTTTATTAACAGGAATAAAAGATCTTTATTTAAAGTATTAAAAATACTAGTGGCAGTTAAAGAATGTAAATGGCATTCAATGGGTTGCCTCCAACGGGCTCTTCATTCAGAGCGTCAAGATCCCCTGCTCTCCTCTGGAGGCACTTATGACCTGTATGAGAATCTAGAACCCAGGGTTAGAATGGGGGTTTGGAAGGGAGCAAATCATATGCAAATGTACACTGCTGAGCTCCAAAGGTGGCTGAGCATCCGCCTTCATGCATACTGATCAGGAAAGAAGAAATAATCAAAGGCCAAAAACATATGGGAAATGGATATGGAGGAAGCCTAGTGTTGACTCAGGAATCTGGTGCTGAAGAGCATGATGTCTGGCCAGTGGGGTGACCTTCAACCCAAGTTGGGAGGCCTCCTTTGAATCACACAATTAACAGAAGCAGACAAAACACACAGGTATTTCAAAGAGGTCCGTGCCATTCTGAAGCAGCCTGCACTCACAGTACATTTGCATCTGCTGCTTCAAAGTGGGTACCTAACGAACAGAGGAGGGCCAGGGCCGGGTACCCCTAGGCTGTGGTCTCCTCTGCAAAGCAGGCAGCTCTTGTGTTTTTGCGAAACCCTGTGCTCAGGGGCCCTGCCACCTCCCACAGCACTGAGAAGCCGTGGCTGTCTGACTTGCTTTATCTGCAATCAAACACTCCCAAATTAGAGCAGGGTGTCTTCCTCTGCATTGATTTTCCCAGGCATGCATAAAATGATGTTGCCTGCTAACTTTTTTGTCCAAATAGTCAAAGAAAATCCCCCAAATCATTCCACATGGTTGAGGATTTATGAAACATGCAGCCCAGATAAATATTTCCTGTTTTTAAAAAAAATGAGGCAACTTATAAATTGCCATTACAACACAGTCAGGCAGTTTAACTCGATTTAGCAACTAAGTCAATGTTTAGCCAAGCCATCAGGCAAGCGCCTTATTAAAATCCCAGTGGCTCTGGCGTGTCTGAGGTGGGAAAAAAGGTTAAACTGCATATCAACTACTGAGGGGCGCTGAGAGGACGTGCAGCCCAATTAAACCTGCAGCTCTGCTCTCGCTCATAAACACTTGCTACTGCAGTCCCCCTGGAATGCACCGCCAGGCTGCTCTGTGGAGGACCGGCAAGGACCTTTTCATGGCGTGCTGCTGCTGTGCCTGGGCCTGGCCGGCCCTGGTGGGTGAGAGGCGACCCGCTCCCTCTCTATTAATCATCATCTCGCGCCCCGCACCTGGGACTGACTCCAACTCCCCCGGCTGCTATATTGACAATATTCCCTGTTGATTTCCTCATTTTCTCAGCCAAGACTGGACTGACCTCTTTAAAATTCTTTATAAACGTCAGTAATTGCTGCATCCAACTTCAATTCATTACTTTCCCAGGCCTCATGTATTTTGATGATATGAAAGTTGACCGCATTTACATGCAAATTGAAGTTTTATATTAATAAGGGCCAGTGAAAGGAGATCGCATGGTAATGCTCCATTATGACTTTTAAATACATTTGCCCATGTCTCGACTGGCATTAGCATGGTCAGGCCACGAGGAAATCGTGTTGGTCTGATTGCAATTTTGTTTTCCAATTGAAAGTACAATTTCATCAGGTTTCCCTGTCATTTCTAATAATGACTTAAGTTTGCTTGCTAAATTGGAGAATTTCTCTGGCCTTCGGACGGGCTGGAAACAGGTGAGGCGACAGCTGGTCGGGCACCAAGTGCTTCATTATGGGCGCGGGCAGCCGTCCACCCCACGAGGCTCCTTTGGTGACAGGAGCAAAATTACCAAGGCTCCACGCGGTGGTGGCTGATTACCTTAAGCACATTAACTTCTATCGCAAAACTTTGAAAGGCCGACACTTTGTCTGCTACACACTTTTGAACACAGTGATCAATAGATGCTTAATCTCCCCAATCGCAAATTTGGAGATTTCTATCAGAGTCCACACATTTGTGTGCTGGGCTTGAGGGGAATTGCCTTTCTCCTTCTTCTCCCTTCAAAGTGAATTATCTGTATACATCAAGAGCAGTGTTATGCTCCGTGTCATGAATAAGATGATAAGATCCGAGACCCCTGCAAGCACAGATCCTAGATAGGGTTGGTTTCTCACTTACTCCTCTTTAAATTGAAAGTGGATTGTGTGCCTGCGATCCGCTTGGATTTGTCGGTGTGCAGAAAGGAGGTGGTGGATAACATCTCACATGCTGGAGCAGCAGGAGAGGCTTAGTAACAAGGGTGTCATATGGAAAGAGCCATCGCTGACGTGCTTCCCGTGACTCGGTTTACACAGTCGTAAACACTGAGTGTCCCCAGTCCTCCTGTCGGCCTGCTCCTTGTTGGGCTTCTATGGCATCCACATCTGCTCCTTGCAAGGTGATGGGTGTGACACTAGAGGGTCCTCTGCATCGGCCCCATGGGATGCCATGGGCCATCGTGTGTCCTTCTCTATCGAACAGCCTTAGCACACGCCACTTGATTTAGAAAATACAGTCACCCTCTAACCCACTCATTCTTCCTGTTCAACTTTTATCTGAGTCATTTTTATCTCTGCTCAGATAAGATGCTGATAGTAGGTGGAACATGAGAGGAGCCACTGGGTGAGCAACAGGATTCTATTGTCTCTGACCAGCGCAAATATTTACCCAGAGAATTGTCGAAATTAGCACCTTCCATTCTCAATTACACCCTTTGGCAGTCTAAAGATAAGCGTTAGGCATCTTATGAATAAGTCCGGTGTTCTCAGGGAGCCAGAGACAAGCACATACAGAGGCTATCTGTGTAGAAACGGAGAGAAAGCGCTGCTTGTCATCTGATTTCTTTCTTGCCTCACAGGGAGGTTAAACCCAATAAGCACTGTCTTGTTTACTTATTGATGTTTTTACCCTTAGTAATTATAAGACTGTTCCACAGAAAATGACACGAGGAGCTGGACCATGGAAGACAGCTTGGCCTGGGGAGACAGAGGCTCACCGGACGCCCAGGGAGGGAGAGCTCTGTGGAGAACTGAGGCCTGACTAAGGACAGCGTCTGACAGCTCAGTAGAAGGACCATTAGCAAAGTGCCCACCCTGCTGCTTTGTGGGTAGGTGTCCTTTAGTGATCGCTCAAAGATTGGTGCTAAGCTTTGATAGAACCTTGAAAGTGAAAGACACGTTATTGTTCCCCCAGCCCCTGAAAAAGGCCTTCTAATTCCCTTACCCACTCATTCTGTGCAGTTTCCCAAGGACGGTAGGGAGAGGAATGTCCCACCAGGAGGCGTCTCCCTGATGCACTTGGTCTCTGGGTACATGCAGTGAAGGCTGCAGATGTTTCTGCTCAGCTGACCTGGACATGAGGAGTTGGCCAGGTCACCTGGGGAGGTCTGGTGCCACCACCAGGATCCTCTCCTCTGGGGAGGAGACAGAAGAGTCGGTGGGAGATGTGACAAGGGAGGCAGTTCAGAGTGATGTCACAGGAGCAGGGCTCAGCTAGCCACTGCTGACCTAGCTGTCTGGGGAGGGTCACAAGTCAAGGAAGGGGGAGGCCTCTGCTAGCAGGAGGGTCAGGGCACGGGATTCTCCCCGGGGGCGTCCGGCTTCAGCTCACCCGCACGTCCTGATGCTACGAGGGGGACGTGCACTGGACTACTGACCTCACTTCCCACCAGATTCTAAAGCACATTTGAGCAAACCACGCTGGAGGAACCTCACGGGAGAGCCCACCGTCTGTGTCCCCAGGAGCTGGGTCCACCCTGCTGGGCTTCCCCGCTCACCCCTCCTGGCCCCACACCCTGGCACTGGCTGTTCTGTTGTTGTCACCTCTGTCTCCCCCAGGCCTGGTCTGAAGCTCATCACGGGGCTCGTGGCCTGGTGGCAGTCTGCTGGGGGTCTCACAGAGCCAGGAGCTCATGGCCCTGAACATTCTGAGCTCGAGATGCACAGCCACTTGCCCCTCGGTGTCTCTGAAGGAGTGACCAGAGTGGAGCCCTTGACGCCCTTCCCATCCCATCCTCTTCTCCCTGGTCCCCTTCTGTGAAGACCCCTGCCTCAGTCAAGCGCTTCCCTCTGAAGCCTTGGGCAGGCCTCCTCTGGCCCCTCCTTGCTCCTCCCTGTCCCACCACCAGTCCTTCCAGCCCTGCCATCAGAGAAGGTGCCAAGTGCCATCGCTACCCACTGTGACCTCTGGGCCTTGTCCAGGCGGCACCTGTACCCACATGGACACTCAGGCTAGTGCAGTGGCCCCTCCCACTCCTACTCACTGCTGTCTGTTCTCCACTGTCCCTTGGAACTGTCATCAAATAGCTCACAGGTACATGCCCGGGGATCCCTCTGACAGCGCCGGGGTTCCCACGGGGTGCACCTGGGTGTGCAGACTCCCACCAAGGGGTGCTGTGAGCACGTGCTGAGGTTGGGATATGGCAGGTGGTGAAAGGTCAGGGGTGGTCTCTGTGCCACTCACTGACCATTTCCTTTGTGTGGACGCCTGTGCCTTGCGAGCCTGCAAATGTCTGGACCATCGTGAGGGCAGCGGCCGTGCGCCTCCTTGGCTCCTCCTTGGTAGTGGTTGTTTCCTGGGCAGAATTCCCAGGCTTGTGGACTCATGGGCCCTCCAGGGATCTCTCCCAGGTGTGCAGGTATCCTCATCAGCAGATTTCACAGGCAAAATCCATACCATGGTCCCCTGGGGCCAACTCAGTCCCCTGGAGGCACTACTGGGTTCTTAGGAAAGGAATGACCAACGTTTTGTTGCAGAATTTAAAATTAAATGAAGGCCCCAAACACACAGGGAGACCAGTGGTCCTGTGTTGTTTGGAGCTGTCTAATTTTTAGCAATGACTGTCCTGCATCCCCCTAAATCCTCCCAGTCCAGGGTGTACTGGAATTCGAGGTCACCCTAAGTCATGGATAGTGTGTACCTATACTGTATATTCTCTAGTGTTTGCAATAATTGGCAGATCATTTGGAAAGATTCAGAAATGGGATGTTATGCATATTTGAAATGATTTGCAAATCAGTGATCAATATTCCCAGAAATAGAAATTATCATCTCCTTGGAAAAAATGGTATTTTACTCTCCTAGGTCCTAAGAAGCCAAAACAGGAAACTGCACTTTGTAGTAAATTAGAAGACAAAGTTACTTGAAGCAAGTTCAGCTTTGATTTATTTGAATTTGTGCTGGATGTGAAGGGAGAGTCCGGCAGCACCTAAGGGGAGCCTCGGCTTCTGTTGGCTTTAGTTCAGGGACCTAATTCTCCTTTTTCATGGTCAGGTGCTCTGAAGATGACTCCCTAGGGACCATAGAAGTAAACAATTGGTATTAGTAGAACAATTGCCATCTCAGTCTCTCTTTCCACCTCTTCTCCTTCAGGAAGCTGTGGGACCCACTTAAAAACGTCTTAATTAGAAACCCAATGCACACGAAAGCCTGGCATTGTGTGGGAGTGGGGGTTGGGGTGCATGGCTCCCAATCTCTTCCCTTTCGGGGACAGCCGCTGGTGCACGGGGTGGAACTCGGCTCCCAGGGTGAAGCTCTGACTCCACTAACCTCAGTGGGAGCACAGCTGGGGAGGAGCCAAGCTCTTTCTCTTGGGTACATACCCAGAGGTGGAATTTCTGAGTCTGTTTTGCTGTTTTGAGGAACCACAGACTGCTCCAGAGTGGCTGCCGAGTCTCACGTTCCCAGCTCACTGGTGCCACTCCTCCTCACCCTCTGAAATGCTGTCCGCAGGGCACACAGTAGTATTCCACTGTGGTTTGACTGGCACTTCCATGATGATTAGTGACATAAGGCACTTTTTCATGCTCTTATTGGCCATTTGTATAACTTATTTGGAGAAATGTCTCTCCAAATTCTTTGTCCATTTTTGAATTTCTATTATTGAATTGTAGATATATTATAGGTATTAACCCCTTATCAACATATGATTCTCATATATTTTTTTCCATCCATGGGTCTCCCTTTCACCCTATCTATTGTGACCTTTGATGCATGGAAGTTTTTAATTTTGATGACCAAGTTTTTGTTGTTGTTGTTGTTGTTGTTAAATGTGATTTTGAGTGTCAAGCCAAGAAATTATCACTGAATCCAATGTCGGGAGTTACGGCTTAGATAGGAAGTGTCCCCCCAGAGCTCATGTGTGAAACAATGCAAGGACATTAAGAGGTGCGGATGGGGTTCTGAGGATTTAAACCTCATGAGTGCACCAATCCATTTGAATGCATTAACCGCGTGGCAACCGTGCGGAGGTGGGGTGTGGCTGGAGCAGGAGGGTCACTGAGGGCGTGGCTTTGAGGTTTCTATTTTGTCTCTCTGCTTCCTGGTGCCATGTCCTGAGCTGTTTTCCTCTTCCATGATGCGCTGCCTCACGGTGGGCCCAGAGCCATGGAGTGACCATGGGTGGACTGAGACCTCTGAAACCCTGAGCTTCCGATAAACTTTTTTCCTCTACTTTGTTCTTGTCAGGTCTTCTGATCACAGCAGTGGAGCAGCTGTCTAAGACACCCGGAAACCTTCCCCTGTGTTTCCTCCGAGAGTTTTATCCCTAATGCTTACGTCTTTGATTCATTATGAGTTGATTTTTGCATACGGTGTAAGATGAAGGTCCAACTTCATTTGTTTACTTATTTTTCCAAGTGGGTATCCAGTCCCCCCCCCCCAATGCAATTTGTGGAAAACACGCTTCTTTCCCAGTTGAAGCCTTAGCATCCTTTCAAAATTGTTTAACTGTATGTTTGAGGATTCATTTGTGGAATCTCTGTTCTATTTCATTGATTCATGTGTGTCTTTAGGAGACAGCATACTGCAGTATTTGACCCTGTAGCTTTGTAGTGAGTTTTGAAATCAGGAAGTGTGACTGCTCCAAATTCATTCTTTTTTTTCAAGATTGTTTTGGCCCTTTAGGGTCCCTTGAGATGTCTTACAAATTTTAGGATGGATTTTTCCAGCTCTATAAAAGTCCTTGTTAGGCTTTGGATACAGATTACGTTGAGTCTGAGATCAACTACATGGTGTGTTAACTTCTTAACGTTAAGTTTTCCAGTCCACTAACACAGGATGTCTCTCCATTTATTTGTATTTATTTGTATTTTTTTTTTGAAGTTTGTTTCAGCGACATCAGTGTCGTGGTTAGGTTTATTCCTAAGCATTATATTCTTGGTGAAGATATTGCACAAGGAACTATTTTCAGATGATTCATTGTTACTGCGTAAGACCAGAGCAGATTTTCCGTGATGACTTTGACTTCTGCAACTTGACTGAATGTTTTTGATAGTTCTGACAGATTTTTTTGCATGGAATCTTCAGGTTATCTACATATAAAATTATGTCAACTTCAAGCAACTCCAAGAGTTATGAACAGTTATTTATTAAAAGAAATATTCTGCCTGTTTTACCACAAGTAAAGAGGTGCCAGAAGTTCCTCACAGGTCACACTGCTCCTGGGGGTGAGAGGGTCATATGTGCAGAGTAATTGGTGTCATCTCAAAACTTTCAAGTGGTGCAATTGATTGGCTTATTCCATTCATGGCTTGTGTTGATGTGTTTGTTTTCCTAACAAAAAACTCTCACCATGTGCCTGCTGTGTATGAATGTATTTTGAGCCATTTTGGCATGTTGGGCAGGACGCCTTGGCCTCGTTTGCAGAGATAAGCAGCAAGCAGAGGGCAGGTCCTCGGAGCAAAGCCCCTTTACACCCCTATTGGAATCACGGTATTGACCTGCTTGCTCCCCCTGGCTCCCAGAGGATTGCAGTGGAGGGTGGCTCCGAATTCGCCAGCTCTGGACAGGGCTGCTGCATCAAAGGCCTGCAGTGCGCCGCCCTTCCAAGGAGACTTCGATCTAAACACTGCCTCCCTGCAGCCGTGTCACATCTCATTCACTCTGTGGCCTTTGTAGGAGACAGAGATCATTACAGAGCAAACACTGAGAGAAAGCACATTCCAGCCTGGCCAGAGCCCGTGGGTCCCAGGAGAGAAGGAGGGGCCTGGGGCAGCCGGGGTGGGAGCTCACAGGGAGACAGGAGCCTGGCCTGCAGACGACAGGCTGGGCCAAGTGCTACTGCTGCTGACACCCCTGGCTGCTGCGCAGGCCCCCGAGCGCCCCTGGTCCTACCCGCCCTCCCTGTGGCCAGAAAGCAACTCCCCTGGGCTGCCGGGTCGGATCATGCTCTTCCATGTAGATGGTCCCATGTCCTCTCTGGGTTTAGTCTTCTGTGCACACACTGATGGCCTCGCGTGGCCCCCTCTGCAGACTGCTGCCTTCCAGGTCCTGCCTCTGAGAGGCTGCGTTTGTTCAGACAGACCTTACAGCAAGGAAATGGAAATGGTCTTCTGTTTGTTTGCTTTATTTGCTCTCCAGCCTTTTCAATTCGCACCCTAATGATTTCATTTTAAGGAACAACTGTCATGAATCTTTGCTCTATTCACTATTAAAACAGGACGGAAAAACTGATTAAATTCCAGCTGGAACCACCTCTCCTCTCCCTCTTCTTCCCTCCATCCTTGCTTCCTCGGCTTCCCTCCTTCCTCCCCCTCACCCCTTCCTCTGTCCTCCCTCTCCCCCTCACTCTCTCCCTCCTCCCTCTCCCCCTCCCTCTCTCCCTCCTCCCTCTCTCCCTCCCTCTCTCCCTCCTTCCTCTCCCCCCTTCTTCTGTCCTACCTCTCCCCCTCCCTCTCTCCCTCCTCCCTCTCCCCCTCCCTCTCTCCCTCCCCGCCCCTTCCTCTGTCCTCCCTCTCCCCCTCCCTCTCTCCCTCCTCCCTCTCTCCTCTTTCCTTCACTGCCAGTGGTTGCCAGTATCAACTCAGGCATCTGACACCCTTGCTGTGGGTCAGCAATTGCCCACTCCTGTCCTCGAGAGAGGTCCTTGAGGGACAGAGTCTCCATGTTCCTGGGAAGAGAGGGGAGAAGGGGACCCCCAAAGGAAACTTGCACTTCCGTCCTGTCCCTGTGTTCTTCTAAGGGAAGCTCACCACAGCGGTGCCAGGGGAGCTGCTTCTGCATGGAGGGAAGGTCCCTAACTCTCAAGGCCTGGTGGACAGCGTGGCTACGTGGAAAGAGAACATGGACCTGAGTTTGACCTTGTCTGCAGATGCAGGCCCTGAAAAGCTCTAAGACAACTCATCAGAGGTGTGTTGAGCACCCTGCACTGCTCAGCATTGGTGCTGGGGAAGGGTGGTGGCCAATGGGTTAACGTTTCCCAGCATGGGTCACCCATGGTCACTCCGTAGAAGGCAGTGCCAGCATCAAGAGCAGGGGATCTGGGGGCAGGCAGTGGGCCTTCTCCCGTCTGTGATGGCGAGTTGCCTGCCCTGCAAAGGGGACCTTGAGTGGAGCGGAGGGTGTTGAGGGAGAGACAGCGGGGTGCTCTGACAAGGGCTTTTTAGATGAGAGAGGAAGGACAGGGCCTGGGGCACAGAGGGTTCAGAGTCCTGGAGATCCAGGCAGGAGGAGGGAGGAGTAGTGGGGACAGGCATGCTGCCTGGAGGTCACAGAGGCCTTTGGCTCCTTGGGATGGAATGGGATGTCAAGGTGTAAGAAGAGTAACAGGGTCCATGTCCCATGTTTAACAGATCCTGGGCTGAGCATAGATGACAAGGACAAGGGTAGACCTGGGAGCCCTAGTGGGAGGGACAGCATCAACCCTATTGTCCCTCTACAAAGGCCCCAGGGTCCTGGGCAGGTCTGTGCTCAGAGGGACTGCAGCAGAGATCCACTCTGAACAAGGGTCCTGGGAACCAGGCCAGACTCCTCAGGGCAGGACTTCCTAAGTGAGGCCGTCTGCTCCCCTGGTGTCCTGGCAGAAAGGTGAGGGCCTTGGCTGCACAGTGTGAGGAAACTTACGCAGAAAACACGCCAGTGTTAATAGTCGGAACTGAGGAGCAGGGGACATTGAAAACACTAGAGCATTCACCAGGGTATGCTGTGAGCTGAGCACGGGATTCACGATGTCCTTGGGCGGGAGGTTTCCACTATTGTGAAAACTCACCTTCATCCACCATCCTTGAGAACTTCCTTCCCATAAATCAGTTTTCTCAGAGGGGAGTTTGAACAGTGCATGTGCAGCCAAGGCCATGACAAGCTATGGCCGGGTCACCTTGTTGTGGGTCAGGTTCTAAGGCTGTGACCCAGAACATGTCTCCATCACAGGGTCCTCAGAACACCCTGCCATGTGAAATGTTTTGACTTTCCTTTTTCTTTATTCATGAAATGTGCAGAAACATGGTCCAATGCATGTGTGAATAAACTCACTAACTCCCCGTTGAACTCCCTCTGTAGGGGCTTGTTCTAGTCAGGTGTTTCTTTTTCTTTTTCCACTGTGACCAAAACCCCTGTCCAGAACAAGTTAGAGGAAGTTAGGTTCACCCAGGCTCCTGGTTTCAGAGTCTGGGTCTGTAGACAGCCACGCCATTGCTCTGTCCCCGGGGGGCAGCACATAGGGGAAGGTCCGCTCCGCTCACTGTGGCTCAGGGTGCAGAGAGAAGGAGCAGGACCAGGCCCCAGGGCAGACACACCTTCCAGGAAAGGCCGCAGCGGCCCCTCCTCCAGCTGCGCCCCACCTGCCCACAGTCACCACCCAGTGCACTCGGCTAGGGGGACTGGAGAGGCCACAGCCCTCACCACTCACTCTTTTCCCCTTGGAAAGTTTCTGCATCGGGGCTTTGGGGAAACCTCACGTCCAGCAGGACAGGCTTCGTTGTATCCTGGTGCTGCTGAACAGAGAGAGGAGTCAGGGTGTCACTCGCCTGAGGCCAGCCTGTGGCTCCCCTCTCCATCCCAGCAGGCTGGATGCTGCGGCCGGGCTCACACACACCAGAGACACGGGCAGTTTTAGAGCATGGACACACTCTGCCAGTGAGAACCTGAGATCACTCCTGGCTTCACCGCCGTCCATCAGAACAGGAGCAGAGATGGCTGGAAGAGGGAGCCCAACCTGCTGGGCAGGAGAAGGCAAGCGTGGTGTCAGGAAGGTCTCTGCACCTCTGGATGTGCTCCAGGTGGGTCAGACATTCATAGGGATTAAAGAACTGAGAGACCAGGAGGGACGTGGACATGAGCAGAACTCCCCCACAAGTGGGAAGCAAGTGCTCCAAGTCTTGGCTGGCACAGAGACTCACAGTGTGACGGTGCCCACCCACAGGCCTTCGGCAGGTATTCACAGAGCCCTAACTATTTTCAGTGTGCTCTTTGAGAGTCAGAAAATACAGTCATACCTTGAATAGACAAGCCCCTGACCTCAAGGGGGTGTAGTCTAGTGGTCAGAGACGAGGAGCCAGGTGCACCAGAGCCTAGCACGTCAGGCAGGGAGGAGAGGCCTGGAGAGAAGGAGGCTCGGGGAGAGCGGGAAGGAGGCCTGTGGCAGTCGCCTGGACAGGAAGGCTGCAGGAGAGGGAGCGCAGGCCCTGCCAGGCCCTCTGCAGGCCCCAGGAGAGGAAAGAACTGGTATCGTGTGGGCAGAGCCAGAGGGGACAGGGATGCGATGGAGCCAGTGAGCACAAGGCTTGGTGTCCATGCTAGGAGATGCAAGGTCCTGCCACTGGAGCCACGGGACACGGCTCTGGTCTGGCTTTGCATACATAAGATGATGTATAGGAGCTTCGTCCTCGATGGCCCCGCTGCAGAAGGCCCACTGTACAGCTGCCCTCGATAGCTGGGCATGCCACTGCTTGTCAAGTCTGTTGTTTGGGTAACTTTGGGGCTTGTCCCCCAAAGAGCCTGTGTCAAAGGCTTGGTCCCCAAGGTGGCACTATGGGGAGGTGGTGGGGTCTTTAGCAGTGGCCCTGGAGGGAGGTGTTTATGTGGTTGGGGTTTGTGGGACCCCAGTCTTGTTCTCTTTCTTCTGCTTCCTGTTTACAGTGGAGCTGCTTGGCCCTGCCACACACCCTGGCAGGATGCACCACCTTCCCAGAGACCCAGAGCCATGGGGCCACTTAATCTAATCTTAAACTGGAAACTCCAGAACCATTAGTGGTTGTCTTGGGTCCTTAGTTAGCTATGGGGACGGCTGGGCAATGCAGGATGCCTTCAGGTTGCTGGTCACGAAGAACCCTGTGTGACATCCTTGCACACTCCTCTGCTGAGCACTTGCACTGCGCTTGCTCTGGGCAGACCTGGAGTGAGCCCCTGGCCACGGGCTGGCCTGCTCAGCCCCCGTGTCCTACCATCCTGCCCACAGCTCGGGACAAGTCTGAGGCAGGCATATCCCCTCAGCCTGCTGGCGTCTCCAGAGCTGACTGGTGGGTAGGCTTCCTGTTCACGTGTGGCTTTATGTCTCAATTTCCAGATGACAAATAAGATGAAGAACCTTTCAAACACTTTATGGGCCATTTTACAGTCGTCCGTTCCCAGTGTCTTTTAGTCTCTTTCCTCGTTGGCTCTTTGGTCGCCCTCCCTGTTTAGTGGATAGAGGTTTTTGTGTGTCCCTTCCGCAAACAAGACTTGGGGAGACGATTGTGTTGCAACCTCCCCTCAGTCTCACGCTGTGTCACGCTGTCTCTCTCTTTGGCCTCCTTTTTATTACTGAATAATTTGTTTGGATGAACTGATAATGTTCAGGGTACTATATTTTCATCAGTCCTCTCTTTTATGGATTGCCCTATCTAAGAAGTCTTTATGTACCCCAAGTTTATGAATTCTTTCTTCTATGTCATCTCTTAGATATTCTTTCTTTAACTTATATCTGTAGATTCATAAACCCCTGTAAATTGACTTGTGAAGACGTGTGAGTCAGTCAGACTTGCCAAATTACACACACAGGAAAAAGATGGCTGAGATTTTATAGGGGTGTGTTCTCAATTTGAACACCATCATAGTACTGACTACTGCAGCTGATGAATATGCATGCCTTTTAATTCACTTGGGTGTTTTTGAAATTTTTCTATCAATTAATACTTTATAATTTTTTTGGTGGAAGAATTAAATAAATTTTAGCTATTTGGGGGGTATGTGGTGCTATTATAAATGCCACATTCAATTAAAATTATTTTTATTCAGTATAACATTTATAATAATTTGCTGACAAAATCTTAAAAATCATTTTGATTGCTCTCAAATAATAACATGTGGGGGGGGGAGGGGATGCACGGGAGACCTCCTGGGTGCTTCCTGCAGTACACCAGGTGGGATGCAAGGGTAAGAGGGGGTGAGAAGTGTTTGGCGTCTGAACAGATTTTGAAAGTATAGGTGACAGGGCTTTTTACTCATTGCATAGGACACGGGAAACAAACACAGAAAGAAAGACACAGGGGGAGAGAGAGGGGAAGGGAGAAGGGGAAGAGAGAGAGGGGGGAGGGAGGAGGGGGAGGGAGGGGGAGAGAGAGAGAGAGAGAGAGAGAGAGAGAGAGAGAGAGAGAGGGTTAATGGTGAGTCCAAGATCCATTCCTTGCAGCAGTCAGAAGAAGGCCGTACCATGTACCAGGATAGAGAGGTCTGGAGAAGACGGTCAGGCATGCACACCAGGAGTTATCTAAAGACATTAAAGTCGGTGCTTCTTTGACATCCACGTGGAGAAGTGAGAGGGTGGCTGGCCCACTGGGTTCACTTCAGGGAGGCACCACCTGCAGGCCTCCGTGTGGGGTGCTCCTTAGAGCCCACCAGACATTGTCACCTCCAGAGAGAGGGTTGGAGCTGGTTGATGATCCAACATCTATTCTCCCTTCCCCTACTGCAGTTGACCCCCCCCTTGGGTGGCCATGTACTTGAGTTTAAAGAATAACTGATGCTTGCCTTTCCTCTTTGCTATCGGTTAGTCCAGGGACCACATTCCAACAGCTGATGAAGGAGGCTGCAGGTTGAAGTCTCTAGGAAGGACTTTCGGCTTCGACTTCAAGAGGAGAGAGGGCCCTGGCACCACCATCCCCTGTGGACATGCACAGCCCAGCAACACAACAGGAAACTAACTGAAGAGCGCCTCTGTCTGGATCAATTCAGATTTAAGCACCACAAATCTAGTTCACAGGTTAAAGGAGAAATCACAGTGGATTATTAACGTATGTGAAAAATTGTGTGTAGAAATAATGGAGGACAAAATCTAGGAGAAATGTCAAAGCCAAGCCCAATTCTGTGATGACAGAACACAGTGTCTCTATAAGGTTTCAGGCAAGCTTCAGCACACATAGAAAAAGAGTCATGCAAAAAAGTAAGAAGTGTCAAAGAATCAAGAGATAAACAGATACTAGAAGTAGGTCAAGAGATAGCTCAGACATTGTTATCAGAATAACTAAGACCAATATGTTAAATAAGACAGGATAATATGGGCAAATGGATAAAAAGAATGAGAAAAAAGATAACAAAATAATCACTCAACATCTGGAAATGAAAATATCTGTAATTTTAAAAATATTCAGCGAGCTTTGCATAGTGACACACACATGTAATCCCAGCAGCTTGGGAGGCTGAGGTAGGAGGGTCACAAATGCAAAGCCAGCCTCAGCAACGTAGCGAAACTCTGTCTCTAAATAAATAAATAAATAAATAAATAAATAAAAAGGGCTGGGGAATGTGGCTCAGTGGTTAAGTGCGTCTGGGTTCAATGCCTGGTACAAAAAAAAAAAATCAGTTAATTAAAAAGTATGGAAAACAGCATTTGTTAACTTGAAAAAAAAAGGCCACAACCTAGTAATACAGAGAGAAAAATAAGGGAAATAGAAGAATAGTGCATGAGAAACATGAGAATTGTATAGGTTTAAAAAAATGAAAGAGAAGAAATACTTGAAGAAACTATAACCCAGAACTTTCCAAATGATAAAAGACATTGACTCACAGATTCAAGAAACTTCAAATTCAAAAATTCAAAAGCAAGATGCAAAGCAAAATTATGTTCATTTCATCACTGTCAAGACCAAATAAAAAGAGAAGAGCGTAAAAGCATCTGGGAACCGGAGGAGAGCAGTGTATGAACTTTGGGGCAAAACAGCAGAGAAAGGGCAGTTTGCTCATGGAGCACTCTGAAAGTTTGTGCCTCGTGGAAACCTAGTGAATGGAAGGGCGTCTAAAGATGCTCAGAAACAACTAAATCTGAGAGTGTTTCTCCCTGCTAGAGTTCACATGGTCACATCAGACACTGCTCATGTGCAAACAGCAGGACCCCAGATAGAAGCAGAGAACTGCAGGAGAAGAGCAAAGGTTTGGAAAAAAGAAAAGAAAAAAGTCATTTCCTGTTTAAGAAACAGTAATGATGACTTCTAGGCTTATAACCCCCTAGGAATAAATAAAGACAGAGCAGGGCAGAATGAAGGCCTGATGTGACAGAGTGTCCCTGCTCTTGGAAGTCCCCATCACAGGGAGCCGGACGCTGTGAGCTAGGCAGGCAGGCCCAGGGTAAGGTGTGGTGTCGAAAGGCCAAGGGGACTGACTGTTAAAGGATGTTCTAAACGAGAAACAAAACATTGGTTGAGAAGATGAAATAAAATGCTGTAACACTTGATCAGTTAGAGAAGTCAAGCTTGGTAGTGATTACAGTGCTTCATGTCCATGTAGCATTTACCTTTGGAATGTGAGATGGTTTGACATTGCCTATGATGGTATATTAATAGAAAAAAATATATAACCTCTTCCGAGGGAGGAGAAATACAAAATTCAATACCGTTTCAAGAAAAAGTAACTTTCAGATAAAAGACTCCTTATCCCAATAATTCCAACAAAACTGTCCAGCAAAAGCCTCCAGTCCACATCTTTCTTAACAATGGCAGTTGAGAAATGTTTCTGTGTTCATCCTGTTCTACTTACCGTTTTTTAAAATTCCTTAATCAAAACAAGAATAGAGGGAAACAGAAAAGGTTGGCAAGGATCAAACACTAGTTTCTCTACTTGTAGAAAATAGGATCTCATATACTAGGGAATCTGCAAATGTTCTTGAACCATCAGAGAATCCATCAGGAGTTTTGGGCAAAAGGTCAAACAACCTAACAGCAAAAACTTTCTATGCTACACACACACACACACACACACACACACGCGCGCGCGCGCGCAAGGTCAAGACACACCTTTCATAGCAGCAAGAACTTGCCTAAGGAGTGTAGGGAAAAGCTACCTAAAACCCTCGTGGGGAGAATTCTGAGTGCTCCCACCAGCTCTGCACAGCCCTGCACACAGCTGCCCAGCAGGACCGTGCTCACGCAGGGCTCTCCCACAGGGTGAAGGCCAGGTTTTATTTCCCCGGAAGGCCTCTACAAGAGAGGGGTGTTGGCTGCTGTTGAACTGGGAACTAACTGAGGGGATTTCCCTTCTGCTAATGTGAAACCCAGGTGAGTGGCTGAGTGCTTGGCTTCCTCCCGCCTCAGCTGCCCTCTGGGAAACGGTTGATGGCGCGGGGGGATGCGAGTGTGAGCCGGGAGTGTGCACCTGGTGTGGTCCTCAACAAGCACGTGGGGCTCTTCAAAGGCACGCGGTCTTGCAATCCTGGATGCTTCAGTCATCCTGACCCGGTACTCAACATCAGGTGTTTTTATTTTTTAAACTTTATACAAAAGATGGTGAACGTCACTGACCTTCACTTGGAGGGCAAATTGGTGTGTCTATAAGATGTTGTATGCTGACAAGGCCCTCATCCTCCAATCACCAGTGACATGGGCTGTACACAACACAGACCCAGGCACTGCTGGTCAGCACAACAGGACAGACTGTCCTGCATGGTGTCCCTGTGGGTTACGCTGCATGGATACAAGGTGACAAGCAGAATCTCGAGAAGCATCACTCAGATAATAGCTTCTGGTCTAGTTTTGAAAAAAAAAAAAGTCCAACACTCAAAAATATCCTTTGAAAAACATTTTCTTCAACAGGTTAAAGAATGATCGTCCAAAAGGACCCTTTTTGCTTGATCTGATCTGACCCGAGGAAGGGACTTTCGAAGCACATTTAACTATGTAGGAACTCACAGGCTCTGACATCCAAAACACGCTACATGGAGAAAAATGGTGGAATTGGTTGGCGTATTATAATTCTTAATACACAATTTCCACTAAAAATCAATGAACAAAAAAGACAAGTATGAAAATTCAAGGATGAAAAATGCCCAATAAAGTTATGAAATCAATGCTCGACATCATTGGGTCCAGATCAGTCAACGTCAAAGCACGTTGCCTGCCCATTCCCAGCAGGTGGTGCGGAGCCTGTCTAGGGGGCTCTGAGTAGCTTCTCTCTTAGCTCTGGTGGGATTTTAAAGTCAGCACACGTTTCCTACCAAGCATTTTGACAATGTGCGGCAAGAGCGGTATCACACTCACACATTGTCACCCAGCGATACCACTGAAGGACTCTCTCCAAGAGACTGTTAGGGTCCTGGCTGGTCACCTGAGCTGTTGTCTCTGTCCTGTGTGTAAGAGTGAAAGGCTGGCATCCATTCAAATGTCCTGCGACAGAGAGATACAGGACAGTATATCAGAGAAAAGTGATGTCGATGACAACCGCAGTTCCCACACTCTCAAAGGACACATGTTAGAAAAACCAAGCAGGAATGTATAAATGCTGGCTATGCTTTCCTCTGAGAGAGATACCTCCATTTCACAAGGCAATATGGTAATTTCATAATTAAATAGATATTTTAAGTCAACTTAAAAAATGCACTGTGGCCCTGAAAGTCACACTTGTAGTATATGAGGGGGAGACAAAGGGGCACCCGGCAGGCTGAAGAAGGCTGGTCCCTGTGGAACCCATGACTCCTGGCAGAGGCCGGGGCACTTGCCTCTGAGGGTGGATGGTGTTACCTCCCATTATGGCTCCTTCCTCTGTTGAACCTTGAGAAAAGAGACTGGGATTTACTGTAGGATGTCATTTGTCCTTTGGCAGCTCCTGTAACAGATTCTGTTTTCGGGCAGGGGACGGCTATTAAAGACCTAGGGCTGAGCCCTGGGCTAATGCTGGCCTCAGTTGGCTGCCTTGCACATGGCACCTGAGAGCCCAGGCTTGTCGACACTGACCAGCTCTACTGATCCACCTGAAGGGTCAGGTCAGCAGGCATGGCTCATCCTGGCATGGCACAGGGCTGGAAGACGTTGGCCACAGCATCAGGGAACCGGACAGCACCCTGACATGGCCCTGCCTCATCACAGAACAGCCAGCAGCTGACAATGGGGGGTGGGCAGCAGCTAGCTTCATCTGGGCAATGTTGAAGTGACCTTGCGATTTTCACAGTGATCTACTGCCTTTCTAGATCTGACCTTGCCCGCCTGTCCTCTCCCAGGGAATTCTTGTGGTGGAATCTAAATCCAAGGTGCGGCGAGCACGTTACAGGCAGCTTGACATTGCTGTGGAACAGGAATTCAAGGGGTTCCCTCGCCCAGGGCTGTGGGTGCCAGGCGAGGTGAGAGCCCCATCAGACAGCAAAATGAAGAAGTGCGATTGTTCCATCAAAAGGCTGCACCCAGTTCATGTAGGGGACCATTGATTTGCCTCATTTAAAGGCTATTTGTAAAGACTGGATAGTTAGATACCATTACTGTAATACGTATCTCTGGATGTAACAGCAGGAAAGGGAAGCTAATAGCAGATGTCCACCACTGTATTAATGAAAATGAAGCACATAGACTTGATTTCAGGAAACTTCTAGCATCAGTTCACACCACATGTGGACTGTCTTCCCCCAAAGATGCCTGGGAAGAACCAGTAAGGGTGCCTACACAGGTACGGTGCCAGAGCACTCTCTCCCTCCAGGCCAGTGTGCAGTCAATAGCTCAATAAAGTAGTTTCAGAGGGGAACTATGATCTGATGGCAAGACTGTGAACAGAAATCCCACACACATGCACAACCTCTCCAGGCAGAGCGGGTGCTTTCCCTGTGAGCACATTGCAGTGCCAGGTGGTTGTCACAACTGCTCCCTACAGTCCTCCTCTCCCACTGCCACTGCCAACATCCAACCTATGACAGCCTCACCTCTCACGGTTGGCCACCAGGATGCCATCACCCACCCCCCCTGCCTCCATCTTTCCAAGTTCTCAGTCTTTGCATCTGCTAAGCCAGAGCATGTGTACACAGTCCTGGGCTAAGCGGACTCATCTCTCAGGCCTTTGTCACCTTATTCTCTGACCCTAACTCTTCACCTCTTCCCATTCTTGTAGACAGAGTAAAAACCGATCATTGCAATACAATTCTAAACTCCCTGCCATTTCAAATATCATACCCTCCATCTCCAGTTAGCTTTAGAATTGCCCTCTGAGTGTGCCAACCTGCTGCGAGTTGAAACCACAGGGCCTGTGCCATCCAAAACCACACCCTCTTCCTGCCATGCCCTCCCAGTTCATCTAAGTACCCCGAGCCAGGCCTCACCCAGGCCCAGGATCAAACCATCTCTGCCTCCTCCTTTCATTGCAGGACACACTAACACATCCATGTGGAGCACTTTATTTCCCATCGGATGCTGCTTTCCTGGTTCCTTTCAAGTCTCTTCTCATCAGTGATGACACGACCAGTTTCATTTTTTACACTTCTTATGTCATCTGACCAGACCCTGAGGCTTCTGAAACAACTCAGCTAATGTTTACAAAAATTCATTCTGTCCTGGCATTAAAATTCACATGCCACTGTCATTCCCATTTTACAGTTAAGGAAGTGAGGCCCACAGAGGTGAGGTAGTGTGCCCAGGGTCTCACATCAGTGATGCAGCCAAGTGGGGATTCCAGTCCAGTCCCACCAGAGCCTGGCACTCACTGTCTTCATCAAGTCATGAACCATCTCGAGCTACTGCGAAACGTCAGCTTGTGTGTGTGTCAGGGGGTTGTTTTGATAACCAAGTGTTCTAAGCAGGGCACAGGAGGGACAGGAAGTCGGGGCTTCCCTGTAATAACAACCGTGATGCTCCAGTGACATGCTGCTCAGGTCGGGTCAGGGCTGAGCTCTCGTAACACTGAAGCAGATTGAGGCAGTGGGGTCAAAGGTGGGTCTGGATCCTGTTATCTCGGAATTGCATCTACAGCCTTCCCGTGCCTTGTCACCTAAGGAACCCGGACAGCTGCGGTGGGACACCAAGGCCACAGATCACGTGGGAACGCTTTGGTTCAGCTAAGTGACCCAGTCTTGCTGTCTTGCCCTGACGACTGAGCCTGGAGTGCAGGACGCCTGGCAGTGTCCTTGGCCACTAAGCCATAGACCCTCGAACGGCACCTGTAATTGTTGAGAACTAGGACTTTGGGTCCCTCATTTCCTCCCCTCTCGAGTGTACAGAGGAGTGAAGACACTACCTTCAGATGTCCCACCTACTGTGATATGAACATCTGTGGGCAGATGGGGCACCCTAAGCCACCTGGGCCTGACCCTAGACCCAGGACCCTGTGTGACTGGGGTTGATGTTTGTATTGGACTTAGATAGTGACAAATGGTGGATCATATTCCAACTGCATGATAAAGACTCTCAGATTAAATTGTTGGGAAGCCAGATTGCCTTCACAAGCAAAGCAACCTGGGTTCACAGAGATGTGATTATTAAAACGGCCTCTCGGCTTCTCTTACTGGGCGCTGGGGCTTGGAGGTGCTTCCACACATGTTCCCTTGGGCCCAGTTCTAAGAGAACCTCAGCTGCCTCTGCGGTTCCCTGTGGGGATGGAGGTGGGTCGTGCCTCTGCCTCTGCTGCCGTCTGACGGCACCTGCTCGAGCTAGTGCCTCACCACCTTGGGATTTCCCCCAAAGAAGAAGGCAGCCATCGGCTCGTTCTCAAGATGGCAGGCTCCACCCCGCCTGGAGGAGCATGTCTCAGCTTGTGTGTGTGGAGCCCTCGGGGTCAGTTTCAGTGTGGCCACCTTGCACAGCCCTAGCCCTGCCTTGCCACCCAGAAGAACACAGACGGCTTTCCTAAATGTCCTCACCCGGAGAGGCAGCTGCGGTGTGCGCTCTAGGCAGGCAGTGGAGGTCCCACCTAGCTCAGACACGAACCAGTGGGGGGCACCTGGGCCCAGCCTAGAGTGGGGATCTCAACAATCCCACCTCCCCTGGATGACGGAGCTGACCCATGCAAAACCCTTACCTAGAACAGGCTGCAGAGTTTAGAAATGCTCCGCACGTCTGTGACCTCCCCAGGTGCCTTCCCAGCTTCCCGCACAACATGTGCACGCTCCCACCGCCCTGCAGAGGCCCCGGTCCTCGACATTGTCCACCCACATGTCGCCAAAGTGCCTAATGCAAAGCCTTAATGTGTTAATATTCAAAATCTGTTATGGTTTGGAAATGGGGTGACCGGCAAAGCTCATGTGTGGGCAATACAAGAGGGTTTAGAAGTGAGAGCCTCAGCCCAATCTGCATTCATCCTCTGCTAGGGATTGAGAGGAGGATGGAGGGAGGCGGGACGTGGCGGGAGTGCTGGGTCCTGGGGGTGCCTTTGGGGTTGATATTGTGTGAGCTGTACTAGTCCCTCTCTGCTTCCTGGTGCCGGTCCCCACTCTTTCCTTCCCAGTCACCATGATATTCTGCCTCACCTTGGGCTCAGAGCTACGGGGCTGGCCATGTATGGCCTGAGAACTCTGAAACCGTGAGTGCCAAATTAACTTTTCTTTCTCTAGGTGTTCTTTTCAGGTCTTTTGGTTACAGCAACAAAAAATTTGACTGAGACAAATATGTAGAATAGATATTATTTCTATTTTTTTTCCTTTTTCCTTTTTTTTTTAACCAGGGATTAAACCGATAGGTGCTTAACCACTGAGTCACATCCCCAGCCCTTTTTATTTTGAGATAGGGTCTCACTAAATTGCTTGGGGCCTCGCTAAGTTGCTGAAGCCAGCTTTGAATTTTCAGTCCTCCTGACTGAGCCTCCTGAGTAGCTGGGATTATGAGGCATGTGCCACCTGCCGTGAAATATATATCATTTCTATGAAGGTTTGATTTTTCTATGACAAAACAAATAAACAGATAATATCTGAATGAATCTGAGATCCAAAACAATGAGTCAGAAAACTAGCATCCACCTCAATCCCCATCACCCCAAAACAAACAATCCTACATCCAATGTTTGGTGATTTCGCTCTTTCCACACCAAGGATACACTTGTGAGCTTATAGTGAGTACGGTAGGCGTGTGACAGCATGTGGAGTTCTGGAACTGCAGCTGATCTACCCTTCTACCTTGTGCTGTCTCTAGGGCTGGGGAAGTGCTGCTGGGTCAATAGCTGGAGAACTTCAAGTGGATCATGGGATTGCCCACCTTTGCAAGGGATGCTCACATCATTCCTTGAAGTTCTTTTTTTTTTCATTTATTAATCTAAAAAAAACCTCAGTGTATTTGAGTTTTGCCTGTCAATTTTTCTTGGTCTTTCCTAGGTGACAAACACTCTTAGTAATACCTCAACAACAACAACAAAGAAACAGAAGGTTCTTCTCGGGAACTTGAAGCTACTGTGCAGATGGGCAGGTTGCATGCATTTTACACTTTTGGATGTGAGCACAGAAAATCTTACTTGCTGTGAATATCTAGGTAGATTTCTTTAAAAACTAGCATGATGAACATGAGTCAGAAAAACTGCATGAATTTTCCCACAAAACAAAGGCCCTGCACTTTGTTTCCTATTCTAATTTTGATTTGGGTCCTTCCAGGGAGGCGATTAGGTCTTATTCACATGCTCAGATGCCTGATGGCAAGTTTCTGGGTGATTAGGAAACAGATTGTTAGAAGGCTTGGTTCTGACCCAGCGTTGAAATTCCACAAACACTGCGTGGGATTCTTTTCCGTGAAAGCCCTTTGGAGCAGTTGTCTATGTTCTTACCTTATTTCCAAAATATTTGGCAAGATTAAAGATCATCGTTATTTCTGACATTACAGAGTTTGTTGTTGATGTTATAATTATTGTTTATCAAAAGCAGCTTAGATCAGGTAGCTACAAAGAGAAAGTGCCTGGTGATCAAAACGCTGTCGATGCGGAACCTTCGACAACCTACCGCAGCCATGAGGTACACCCGTGCCTGGTCTCCAGAGCTGATTGGCAGCCCAGCCACTGCAGTGCCAGCACCCAGGCCACCGCTCTCTCCCGGCGTCGGCTCAGATGGAAACCTACCAGCCAGGCTAATTCCCTCTAATTGAAACTTGTTTAACGACATCGTTTCCCCGAGTAGAATGTTTTAAGTTCCTTTTTTTTCCTCTTCTGTTTCTAACGTGTTTGCCTGCACTAATTAAAGAAATGTGCCATGTTTGAAAACAAACAAAAAATAAATTGGATATGTTGGTAGGAAAATTGCCCAGGAGATCTTGCCAAAAACATGTGGGGTGATCCGAAGCAAGCAGTCCCCCTCCTTTTTGGGTCTCCATAGCTGCTTTAAGTCACACGCTGAATAGGCAGGGCTTGGCAGTGAGCTAAGCACAGGCGTCCCGCTTCCTCGGAGATGCAGGGAGGGCCGCGTGGTCACAGGATCTGCCGGGGCTTTTGCAGAGACTGACCTAATGGGAGGACTGTCAGTTAAGAAGCGGCTTTCATTCTAGGCTGGCTGCAGTCAGCGGCGGAGAAAGTTTAATTCTGAACTGTGAAAAGATTCAATAAGTCACCACAAATCACCCCGACTAAAGCCCAAACTGAGTAATTTACACAGCACTTTGTGGTCTTCAAACAGTTCGCAGGGGCAATTATTCATGCCCGACATGGGGCCGAGCGGTCCAAGCTCCTGTTTGTTCTAAGGCCGAGCAGAGGTGTTTGAAACCGGCAAGAGACGACCAGAGGCCCCGAGATCAGGGCTAATGTGACACCCCCAGGCCTAATCTTCTTAGAGCACTGGGATAAAATAAGTATCCATTACAAAATCAGCCTTCATCCTGCCCCCTCCTGAGCCGGCCACTCTGATAGCCAGCTCAGGACAATTGCGCGATTCCAGACTAATCAGGCCTTTGGAGCCCGGGCAGGAGCAGAAGGGTCTAATCTCCATATTTAGTCCATCTGTACTTGTGGACCTGACTTGCCTGCCCCTCGCAGATCAAAAGGAGTTGGCAAAAATCAGATTAAGGCTGGAGAAAGGGAGGAGGTTTCAGCTGTGTAAGAGCCAAATGTTTTCCTCCCGGCCTTGGTTGCGGACGCGCTTACTAAGACCACGCGGATAATCCCAAGAGGTTTCAGTGCATTGTGTGGCCTTTCTTCTTTCTCCCTTCTTGCAACCAATGAAAAAGCCACCAAAATGAAATATTATATGAATTATGAAGCCGGGAGAGATGCGCACAGAGGGCTGTCGGAGTTGCACAATTAGAGGAGTTCAGTGCGTTGGTCGCACGGGGCAAGGCGTGCTCGCTCACCCTCCTGGGAAAAGCCACAGGCCTGGCATTTCCCGAGACGGAGACACACGGCAGAGCAGTGTGGCGTCAGCAGAGGAGACGGAGCTAATTACTAATACAGGCTGCCGCGGAGTCGGGCTGGCAGCGGGCAGGTGCGGGAGCGGTGTGGTGACATCTGATCTCCAGCTCGGCTGCGGAGCTGCAGAGAGCCACGCTGCAGAACATATGGGATTCACCAATTAAACCAATGCTTGCTTCCTCCTTGAGAACACACTGCGCATTAGCAGCGCTGCCGCTTCCCTCCTCCAATGTGGGCCTCTGTCAGCAATGCCATCGCGCTTCGGTGGCTCTCGCCGCTGCACGTGGCACTTGGGTCCTTACAGCTCGAGAGGCGTGGACAGATGGGTAAGGAGAGGGGAGCAGGCGGGATTCACACTCTGGCTGCTGTTGGCAGTCACCTGCTGTTTGCAAACAGTGACATGTGGCCACCCGTCGTGTCCTTCAAGCTAGGAGAAACATGTGCGGCTCTAAGTGAACCGCGCAGCGGGCAACCTTGGTTGGTCCCCACCTGACGGTGACCACGGAGCACGCGGCCCAGCAATTCCCAGGCAGGATGGAGAGGGTGGCTGCTGGGAGGCAAGAGCAGGAGCTCCCGCGCCGCCCGGGGAGGCTGGCAAGCCCCTTGTCTTTCTGCTTCTTACAAACCCCACGCAGAGCCAGAGGGAGCTGGGTGGCTCTGGGCCTCGGCAGTGCAGCTCACCTCATTAGAGTGGATTAAGTCGTGGTGCTGAGAAGGATAAAAGGTGAAAAGCAGAGCACCAGGGTGGGGACCTGGAAAGCTCCGAGTGTCATTGGTGTGCGGACGCCATTATTGACTAGCGCCCATGTGGTTCGCACTTTTCAATTACCGTCTGCCGGAAAGGTGGCGGGTAATTGCAAAGGCTCGTGCCTGAGCCGTGTCAGGGGAGCCTCGCCGGCCCTCTGCACCTTCTCTTGATGCTCGACTCCAGGATGTTCAAAGACAAAGGTCCAGACTCCACAGGACTCCCAGAGGACGCCGGGGTCATGGGGAGAACGAGGCCATTAACAAAATTAGTAAATAAGAAACACAGGGCCACTCGCAGGATGGCAAGAAACTGGCAGCTGCTCGGGAGCGGCGAGGCGTCCGGTTCTGCATGGAGCCAGGCCAGGGACTGCCTGCCTTTGAAGCTCCCTGCAAGAGAGCAGCAAGCGTCCTTCTGAACTGGGCAGCGTCTGCCGTGGGTGCTCGGCCGGGGCTTTGTTGGCCAGGGCCCTGCTCCTCCCAGGACACTGGCCCCTTGCCGGTTCCCCTTCTCGTCCAGTGGACAACCTGCTCCTCCACTCGCATCATGGAAAGTAAGGGAAACTGACTCCAGATGTAAATGACTTTATGAACACGAGGTCAGAAGTTCAGTGTGATTAAGATTGTGGGGAAGATGGAATTTCACAGGGCAAAGGCTCTTGGTGGCCAGGAGGGACAGTGTAGATCTAATAAGCAGGTAGTGGGGCAGCACTCCGGACCTGAACTCCTTCCCGGTGCCTACCTGAGAAGGGGGTTCTAAATTTGGAGGTTGAGGAGACTTATATTTTTTTTGGAAAAGACAGTGCTCAGTCTCCAAGACATGCTAGGTGTTGGTGTGAGCCTGTGGCGAGTGCCCAGCTGGGGTCCCAGGACCTTTCAATACAGTGGACACCATGACTCACTCCCTGAATCTCCTGGGCTGGCTGGGGCCAAAGAAAGAAAGGCCAGCCCTGTGCGGTGGCCCATGCCTACAATTCCAGCAGCTCAGGAGGCTGAGGCAGGAGAATCGTGAGTTCAAAGCCAGCTCCAGCAACTCAGCAACTCCCTAAGCAACGTAGTGAGACCTTGCCTCTAAATGAAATATAAGAAAGGACCGGGGGTGCTCAGTGGTTAAATCCCTGGTACAAAAGGAGAAAGAAAGAAAAGCCAAACCCAGCCAGAAAAGTAGTAGTAAATTTTTGTTAAAGATGAAAGAGGTTCAGACATGGACTGAAAAATATATTAAGTATCACTTGCATTCTGACCTCCACCAACTGAGTGATCTCTGCCATGATTATCACACAGCAAGGCACCCTTGTCAAGTGCCAGCAAAGGTCAGCTCAGGGGGGTGGCTTTCCTTACAGGTGTGTGTGTGTGTGTGTGTGTGTGTGTGTGTGTGTGTGTGACGCTGAACCATCCTGCCACAGAGGTTGTGGAAGGTACAGCCTTTAACCTGAGCAGACACTGAGCACAGCAGGACCCTGTGCCATCTATGACATTCCCCTCCGGACTTGGAGGCCCAGCCTCAGGAGTGAGCTCAGCACATCTTAAAAGAGCTGGCTGCCTAGGAGCAGCACTGGGAGACAGGGAGAAGACCCAGGGACAACTAAAGAGAAGTCTGTGGACAGCAGGGCCACTAGTAGAGAGATGATACATTGCACTCCCCAGGCCTAGAGACCTAGGAGGCCAGAGACCCTGGTGTGTATCTGGGGTCTTTGTCCCTTTTTCCAGTGTGACCATGGGGGTGGGGGACTCAGCACTGTGGATCCTGTCTCTGGGATAATGCCAGGTGGCCTTGTCAAGGGACGGCCTTTGGAACAATGGAGTGGCCCTGCAGCACAGAGGCATGGCTCCCGCCCTGACTTCCTGTGGTAGAGCTGGTGCAGCCTGCTCTGTCTCCGTCTCATTGTTTTCCACATCTTGATGCCAACATCCTGGAAGAGGAGTAGCTAAGGGGGTGAAGGAGGTGAGAGCCAATGGATCTCGGGACTGTCGTGCCTCCCATCAGAGGCCACCAGATGAATTGCTTAGTGCTGGACTTTCAGCTTCTAAACCTGAGCCAAATAAAAATCTCTGCTTTCTGCATTTCCCAGCCTCAAGCATTTTGCTATAGCATCAGAGGGCAGACAAATGGGGATTGGACTGGATAATCCTTTGTTCTAGCCAGTCCACAGGTCCACCAGGCTGGTCTCTTCAGCTCATGGCTAGTGCAGCAGATTTCCAAGACATAGATGAAAATCAGCACACAGGGCAGATGAGGGACAGGCCCAGGGAAGTAGGTTATGCATATGAACCCCAAGCCCGGAGTGCTAGAGAGAAGCTCCACCTTGTCTAAGTAGACCACATTGTTGGGGAGTATATTTGGATGGATATAAATAAGTGAGGTACAAACAGCAGCACCAATCAACTATGTGCTGATTTTACAAAGAGAACTCAAGTGAAAGGATTGAATGATGAATTCTCAATTGGTAAAAGTATATTATAATTAATAAGTGTGAAATGCAGATTCTCTTCCATATGTGAGTTTGCAGTCATGTAAATCAGCGTGAACAGAGAAAATGCAGCAGTGTGAAATAGGAGGATACAGAAACACACCTAAAACACTGGCACCATGTGTCTGTCAAATGCACTCCTACTCCCAGTGCAAGAGTGCAGGACATTCTATCAGCCCCACAATTCCCCACTGCATATGCGAGAGATGAAGAAACTGGTTGTCAGTTGTGTGGGGTGGTTAATTGTCACTGTCTGAGGCCAGGCATGCTTTGCGGCTGACCCTGGGCAGAGCTCCCTGACCACCTGCGTGGTCTCAGAAGTCCATGGGCATCATGCCAGGGGTGGGAGTCCCATCCAGGCAATGGCCAGGCCCAGGACGCTCTCTGTATTCCAGAGGCCCCTTTGGGTTCTTTGGAGAACCGACATGTGAGACTCTGGCCCTTGCCCTGGAGACCAGTGCAGCCCTGGCAGGTGCTGGGAGGCTGTGGCTCCAGGTTGGAAGGCCTGGGATGGGAGTGAGGGGCAGCCCCTGGATATGCAGCTGTGACCTGTGGTGGACCCACGGGTGCAAGGCCACCTCCTCAGCAGCTTCTCAGTACTGGTGCACAGTAAATGGCAGGCATCCCACACCGGCCCTCAGCTCAGCTCAGGGTGAAGACTGAGCAAAGGAAAAAGATTGTTTAACCCGAATTACCTAAAAACTCCTGCGAGTGCGAGAGAGAGAGAGAGAGAGAGAGAGAGAGGGAGAACATCCGTACATGCTAGGGACATATGTTACTGTTTTTCCCCTAGGAAACCATGTTGATCTAACAAAAACTTTTTAGAGTGTGCAGGGCTTCCCTCCACATGGAGAACCCAGTTGCTCTTATTTTCAGGCCCTGAGAATTCTTACTTCAACAAGTGTGGCTGGCTCAGCCTCTCCACCCAGAGCCCAGAGCCCCCAAGGTCTCTCATGTGGCCCCCAGTGCAGTGTGTCCTGGTGTGCGACTCCCTCCAGGGTGGCTCCTGAATGACGGACCGAGCTCCTCCGATCAGACGTCCCAGCTTGCAACCCCAGGGAGCGGCCAACAAGCCAGCCGTGCCCAGCCAGCAGCTAGTCAAAGAATTCTTTCTTGTTTATTGTGTTCATATTTAAATTTTTGAAAAGCAGAAGAGTCCTGAAAAATATATTTATGAACTAAGATGTTCTATAAATAAATGACCTATGTGGCCCAAGGCCGTGGCACATCTAATGGGGAGGAGGCCTGGGCGCCGCCATGCTGTATGTCACAGGAAGGGCTTCCACAGAGTGACTGGGCTCCGAAATGCGTTAGCCCAGCTCCTGTCCTCCCAGCCACTCCGTGACATGGATGGGCCTTTGAACGTCCTCCTAAGGGAGCAATATGAAGAAAAAGAGATCACCTGGGGAAGATAAGGACATTGGGAATATGGCAGCTCATGGCCCTGTGTCCAGGACCCTCCTGAGAGACAGTGATGCAGGTAAGGGGAGGGCCACCCCAAACCCTCAGTTCCTAGGGCCATTTCTGGTCCATACTGAGCCAGCCTGGTGGTCCCCTTCCACAGGCAGTGACTGTGAGACTCTGGGTGGCACTGCTGGCCGGGGCTGTCGAAGCAGGAGCGGGTCTGCACACCTTCTTCCTCAGCAGCCCTTGGGGAGAAGTCCTGTGCTCCCAGAACCTGGCCTCATTCAGAGAGTGAAAACCACAGGGAGCAGGGGAGGCTCCTGACCACAAGCCCAGGGAAGCTGATTCCTCCCTGCCATCAGCCCCTTCTCAGGACGTGCCAGTCTTTCAGCGCCCACTCCAGGGTCGAAGCCGCAGAGAGATCGCAGGGCAGCTGCCCTCCGGAAGTGGTCGTGGAGCACTCCCCAGCAGGTCCTGGGTCCCGTCTTCCCTCCTCCGATACTCTGATTCCAGGGGGCTGCTCCCCCGCCTGGAGCCGTGGCACTGTCCTCCAGCACAGCCATCCAGGGGCAGAGCGGGAAAGGCCGACCCCGTGCCCCCTGGCACACTTTGCGCAAGGCTCGCTGTGGATGAGCTGAATCAGGCTCAGTAAGTGCTGAAGGCATTCATGACAGCACTCTGGCTCGGAGTCACTGCCACAGCGTGACTCCAGGGCCAGGCCTCCGTGCTGCTCCGGCCCTTAGGCTTCCCCAGGGTGGGGAGCAACAGGCTCCTCCCCTGTTAAGTGGGGACAGTGCTGACACCGGAGGCAGAGCCGAGGGCCAAGTCCATAGTATGTGGAGAGCTTGGTGCCGAGGGCCCTGCGTTGCGTGGGACCCAGAGATGAAGGTCGTACCCATGGCCGTCATTCGTCGTCACTGCTGCTAGTGTAGACCACAGAGCAGCAGTGTGAGTTCATCTCTGTCCCAAGGGAGTGTCTAGGCAGCCTGGGAAAGGTTAAGGTGCTGGGCATGTGGGGCTGGCTGGGTGGGGCCAGGCCACTGCGGAGATCTGTCCCTGTGTCTCTGTGGGTCTCACTCAGAAGCAAACGTTAAGCTCCAGCTAGGACCTTCGGATCCGGGTCTTCTGTGGTCAGGTGTGCTGACCCCACGGCCCCTGCCTGCTTATTCCAGCAGTGCTGATCATGGCTGTGTCGTCATGAAGAAGGCTCCTTTGCACAGGGGAGTTCTAACATGCTGGGGACACTGTGGAGAGCTCCTGGGGACAGAGCTGGACCATGTCTGTTGCAAGGAGGGGCCACTCCCACACCCTGAGTCGGCTCTGGCAGAGCAGCATCCCCTGCATGCCCTCTGCTCTGCGGCAGCCCTGGTCTATGCTCGGGGACCATGACGCTGCACCTGTCTTTGCAGCACGGGAATTGTCCTCAGTCATAACTGAATGTGTCGTCTCTGTTACTCCAAAGACAACAAAGAATGACACAGATCCACCTTTCTCCCAGGGAAGACCCTGCCGGCTCTCTGACAAGGCAAAGTTTGCACAGAACAAAGTGTTCTCAGTCTGCCAACACCCAAGGACCTTCTGCGAAGGTCACAGATGCGATGCATTAGCAAGCCTCGGCCCTCTGTATGTGGCCCCAGACCTCCTCTCGGTCTCTGGCAGCAGCTGCATATTACATGCCGCCCCTTTAAACTGTTAAGTGCTGCCGCTGCCATTTCATCGGCCAGTCGCCAGTGGGCTCAGGGGAGAAGCGCTATCTCCTATGGCCATGAAAATTGATATTGAACACGGGAGGAAAAATCTCACAAGCTGATAGCAATTAGCTAAAAAGGATTTGCGGCTCCATGGCTCATCACGCCGGGGGAACACAGTCATTTGCAGACGCTGTTTCCCGGGTCACTGTGCACTCGGCTCTGCCTCTGTTTATCTGACACGCTGGGTGTGGTGTGACACTGTCTCCTTTCAGGGCCCTTTGTTGAATGCTGGATGCTACAGCCGGTGGCTCTCTGCTGCCCCAGAGGGTGGAAGTTCTCCCTGGGGCTCTGCTACCCACATCCTGGACACTCATCCAGAAAATGGAAGTCAGTTTTCCTGAGAGTTTAATGTGCATTTTGTTTTGTTTTGTTTTTAAGAAAGTAGTTTGGGACTCTGGGTCAGTATGAAAACAGTATCTAAATTAATTGCTTAAAATGATGATTCTAAGTTACCAGAGGTATCTGGAGATCATTGTTATTTTTTTAAAATAAAACTGCCAGCCCAGTGGCCTGCTGCTATGCCTGAGGACACTGGTGGTCTGTGTGGGGACAGCGTGGGTGGTGGTGCACTTGGAATGGCACCTTTCCTCATCTTTGGAGTGAGGACAGGCAGCTTTGAGCCGTGGACTGAAGACTCAGCCGCTGGGTCTTCCCTTGTGACAGCGTGCAGTGTCTCTGTTTCTTAAACAGATGCAGAGGTTTCCCCAATTTTGTCACTAAGAATGCAGAGAATTGTGCATCAACAACCGAGCACGGGCTGGGAGCCTTTTTGACCATGAGCGCACACTCAGTTCATGGACTCAGAAGCTGTGTCATTCACATGCTTCAATACCATTAGTGAATGCAAAATGCAGGGGGGACCTAGACACTGCTTATTCTACTTGAATGTGTACACACACACACACACACACTTTGAAAAATACACATGCATTGAAATTAGACACTTCTGTTGGAGGAAAAAATGCCATGAACCAAGAACACCACTCATCACCTCATGACCAGTTGGGGAGTGGGGTTGGAAGAGCAGCGCCCTATTCCATCTGCCCCCTGGCCAGGATGCATGTGACTGCATGAAGGGAGGCCAGGCCCAGGCCCCGGAAGTGCTCAGCACCCACCAGTGGGAGCAAGCGTGGAAGCCAGGGAGTCGTGCCAACCCTCAGCCTGTGGGCTCAGGACTCCTCAGCCCTTTGGGACCAGACCACATGGTGCTGGTGGAGCAGTGGCCACAGCCGGGGCCCACCCAGTGGGGCTCCATCCTGCTGGGCACAGCAGGCCTTTGCTCAGCTCATACACCATGACCCAGGACTTTGCAGGACAGGTGACCAGTGCACTGGCAAGGACTTCAAGACAGCACAGACCAGCTGGGATGTGGGGAGAAGCACAGGAAGGAGTGAGGACACAACTGAAACTTGAATAAAGGCTGTGCCTCTGTGAAAGAGCTGGTTGGGATGGAGGAGAGCACCTATTCTACGCCAGCTGGAGGTGCTGCTTGTGCCAGAGCCAGGAAGGCTGTGGCCTGTGCTGCGTGCTCCTCGGACGCGCTGTGGGTCACATGCAGAAGAGAGGCCCTGCTCCCCCATCTGAGCAGGATGGCGAGGGGTCAAGAGGACCAGTTTGCAGGGTACTTTCTTGGTCACACTTTAGTGCTCCCCAGTCTGGGCTAAATAGAGAAGGGGTACAGAAAACATCCAACAGGGCTTTCCTTCTAAGGGGCAGAAGGAGATTGCCGGGGTCCAGGGGAAGGAGGCTGGGTCTGGAAGGACATTAAGTGCTGACTTGAGACAGGAGCTGACAATGCTCCCTGTGTCTGTTCCTGGAGCCCCTAGGGATTCTATTAAGTATGCAGTCAATTACAGTCAACTCTGGTGCAGTGTAGTGACACTATTCCCAGCCAGAAAGTAGTCTCGCTCATCACTTTGTAAGCCCTAGAAATCAAGGAGATCATTTGGTGAAGTGCCTATCAATTTCAGCACCTCTAAACTTCATCCTTTGCAAATTCTGTACTGATGGGCAACTGAGGAAAATACAGAAGCATCTTCAGAGAGAGAGCTTCCACCTGCCCATTTCTCCCTCTGACTCCTCAGGATGTGCCCTTGTTTGGTCCTCCCCAGTGCATGTCTTTCTATCCATTCCCTGTGCAGTGACACTCGGAGAAGTCTGAGCCCCAGCAACCTTCAGGCAGTTTCCCTCTGTTTGCCAGCCTGTTCCTCCTTGCCACTGTCCCCTGTGCACGACCCCTCTCTGGACAGATGAGGTGCATGCTCATGACGCCCTGTTTATTCCTCCCCTGCTGAACACGAGTTCTCGACCCTGGGCGTCTTATCTCATCAGATGTGCTCCAATCAGACACCGTGCAGCCCCTGTACGCCCGACCCCGAGCGCGAGGAACTCAATCCAACATCACACGGGGCCTGAGCGAGATTACATTACAAGTGTTGGTGAGAACGGGCAAAGGATCTGGACGTGCCCCTTACACAATGTTCTGATGCAAGATGCAAGTGCCACTTAGTAGAACAAGTGCTTAGCAAGCCGCACGGAAAACTGCTGAGGGCTCCCATCCTGTGCGAGATGTGAAAACAGGCCAGCGTGTCCATTACAGGGAACTCGATCCCGCGACCTTGTGTCTCCGCAAAGTCAGAGGTAAACGCAGGAGCAACAGTTTGGGAGAACACTCAGGAGAGGAGAGAGCAGGGCTCCGCCTGGAGCGGACAGGAAATGTGAGATCAGGGATAGGATGGCGTCTGGGCGCTCTTCCCAGTCTGACTGCTCTGACCTTGGGAAGGCCAACTCCCCAGTGCCACAGAGAACTGAGGCTGCGACCTGAGCGCAGCACTGAGGACCACAGAGGAGTTTGGAAACGAGGGTGATGTCCACGGACACGCAACAGCAGGGGGGCCCTCGGAACTGCCCGTGTTGTGCTTTACTTGGTTACCAGATGGCCTGCTCTCCCTGCGACCCCGGTGGCTCTTCCCTGGACCTCTCCTGCTGTCATTGGCCTTGTGTCTGCGTCTCCTGAGCACTTGCTGCTCGCTTGGCCTCAGCAGCGATCAGTCTGCTCGGCCACTCACCCCATGTTTTCCCGGGACTGCTGTTGAATGCGGGTGACCTGGGGGCCCGAATTCTAATCCTGGTGGACACCGACCTTCTGTGTGGCCCTGGGCAATTGCAGATCCTGCCTCTGCTCAAGTTTTTCGCCACAAATGGATTTTAATTGATGTCCCTGTGATAGGGTCTCCTAATGAGTAACCTAGTCACCCCTGGCAAATACTCAGACTGGTGACCCATGTGTAGGGGCAGCTGCCCAGGCTGAGAGCCCTGATGCTTTCTCTCTCATGTGGCCCAGCACCGAGGATGGTGATGCCACAGAGCAGATAACCCAGAGGGTGCACACTGCCATCCTTCTCCAGCCCTCCTTGGCCACTTGCCCAGCTCAAGGTTGGGTCAAAGACAGGCTGAGGGGCACAGAGGCGTTCAGGAGACCAGTGGTTGCTGCCCGAGCCTCTGGACCTCACTGAGGTCAGACCGAGCAGGCACTGTGGCCTCCAACTCGGTGAGATCCAGGTTGACCCTGCCACTGCAGGGCCTTGACCTGGTGTGGACAGGCATCTGTCTGAGGAAGGACAGAGCAGGGAGCTGCACTCTCCCTTCGCCCCCTTGCTTGCATGGCCCCAGGCACAGGTCCTGAGGCTCTTGCTACAAGACCCTGCAGCATCGACCACACAGAGAAGCAGCCGCTCAACCACGCACTCCCTTTGCTGCACGTAGACACTTGACTTCAAAGCCTTCTCGCTGGAGAACCTCCTGTTATGGTTTAGATATTTGATGGCCCCCAAGAGCTCACGTAAAGATGGTCCCCAAGGTGAACTGGTTAGCTCATGAGAGCTTCGACCTAACCAGTGGATTGACCCCCTGCTAGGGCTTACCTGGGGGCTAACTGCAGGCACGTGGAGGGGTTGAGGTGGTGGGTCCCTGGAGATGTGTCTTTGGAGTTTATGTTTTGTCCCTGGTGAGCGGAGCTCTCCCTTCTTTCTGGTGCTCCATCCTGAGCCAGTTCCTCACCCTGATGTTCTACCTCATCTCGGGCCCAGAGCCAGGGAATCGGCCATCCATGGACTGAGACTTCTGAAACTCCGGGCCCCCGATAACCTTTTCTCCTCTGAGTTGTCCTTGTTACTGATCTTGGTCACAGCAATGAAAACCTGACTAGAACAGTGGGCAGGTGAGAGGCCCTCCTGCTACCTCCTTCTGAGGAAAGACAAATAGAAAGCAGAGGCGCTGGTGGGCTCTGTCCTCGTGGAAGGGGCAGTGCCCGCTGAGCACACTTAAGGGACGCTGACTGAACTGCAAGTGATCCCAGCAGAGACCAGGCCCAGCGGACAAGCTGTGTTCAGGCAGAGGGTTCTGCCACTGCGTGAGCGCTCCCCTCTGGGGAGCCTGCCACCCCCTGGGCACTGGGCACCTTAGTGGGAGCCGTGAAGCCTTCCCCAGGGCTTCCTCTGGGCCCTGGTTCTCGTTTTCATCCATGCTACCTTATCTATGATCCGAAGGACGACCACAATCTGACGTGACCGCAGGACAAAGCACTGCTAACGAGGTGACCACAGGAGAAAGGTCCTCGCACAGTTCTGGAGGCCGGGGTCCATGACAAAGTGCCCTGGGGCTGCAGGTGTTCCTGGGCCCACTGCCAGGGGGCTCCAGCCTCTGCCCCTCTGCCCACGGCCTCTCTCCCCCTGCGTCTCCTCGTTGGTCGTTTAGTCTTGACGTTGGATTTAGGATCATCACACGTGCCGCAGGTTGGGAGCTGGACTGGTCTCTTTGTACATGTTTTCTGACTTGTGACAGGTGTCTGAGGAGCCAATGAGGAGGTGGAGTGGCTTGAGTAAGTCCTTTGGTGGAGTTCAGGGGGTGCGAACTGCGAGCTTCGGATCTGAGATGTCCAGAGCCCACGTGCTGAAGGCCGGGTCCCCAGGGCAGAGGCGCTCTGAGGTGAGGCCTGGCGGGTGGCTGCACCATGAGCGCTCTGGCCTTGTGTGCCTCGTCCACTGGGGATGTCACAGTTTAAGGGGCTGGCAGCGTGGTGCCAACCTAGGAGGTGGCCTTGGTGGAGGAAGGTCCCCGGGGCATGCTCTTGTCCTGGGCCCTTGGCTCTCTTTCTCCCCATCCTGGCTGCCATGAGTGGAGCCCAGAGCCCCCTCCAGGCCACTGTGACGGCCTGCCTCCCCTCAGGTCCAGAAAGAGCAGAGTGGGGGACCACGGACTAAAACCTCTGAAACCACGGACCCAGATGAGCTTCTCCTCCTCTTGCTGCTTTACCTAGGAGCTTTTCCCGCGATGGAAAGTTAACTAACACAGGAGTGAAATGGCCCCTTTGCCTCTAGAAACCGTCACCAGATGCCCAGGGTCACAGAGAGGGAAAGCAGGGGCTCTGCACACAGTTCATGATTCATTTGATTTTTGAACAAAACCCATTGTGTGTTCTACCCAGCCTTATTTTAACTTTTGTGAGCATAATAAAGACTTGACATAAATCGTGGTGAATACAGTGCCCTTTGCTGATTCTGCAATGCCAGTAAGCCTTGTAGTAACGGAATTTTGACAGTTTTGGAGCTCCATTTATTTTATGGTTTTAAACAAAAAGAAAAGCAGTCTTGGTTCCTGCTCTGAGCGATTGGCCAGGGATATAGTGAAGGAGAAGGAGCGGCTCCCTTGCATCCATGTTGTCCTGTTGGATTGTTGCCCAGTACCTGACCCCCAGGGCCTGAACGTGTTTGTTGAATGACTGCTTGTGAGGAGTGAGAGCAGAGGATGACTTGGGAGCCAGGGAAAGTGGTAGGAAACCTAACTGAACAGAACTTACTTCAGCAATAAGAGCCACAGGCACGTAGGTGGTCTGTGCTCTCTGAAAAAGGATGAACTTCAGAAAATTTTGGAGAAATAAGAGGCAGAATTTGGACAAGTCATGCCAGTTTCATATGTTAGAAACTGAATCTTGTCTCACAAAATTCAGATGTTGAAACTCTAACCCTTGCAACCTTGGAATGTGACGTTATTTTAAAATAGGATCTTTGCAGACATAATTAGTTAAATGAGGCTGGGGTCAGGTGGACCCCTAATCCAGTATGACTGGTGTCCTCATAAAAGAGCATCACATGAAAAAAGAAGAGTCCTACACAGGAAAGATAAAGGGGAGGTGCAGGGAAAATCTAGAACACAAGCAGGACCAGGGACAGCGCCGCCCCCAGGGCCAGGAGAGGTGTGAAGCAGACTTCCAGCGGTCCCTGGAGGCCGGGTCCTGCCCACACTTCACTCATGGACTCCCGGCCTCCAGGACAGTTTCTGGCACACCTGCCTGTCTTGCTTGGCTCTGGTCCTGACAGCAGACTGATGCCTCAGGCGGCACCAGGCGTGGTGAGGTGCTGGTGAACAGGCGTGCACCGTGCAGCCCCGGCCAGGACAGCAAGGGTGCCTGAGCATGTACCCAGCACCTTCTGCAGAGGGCAGTGGAGTCCTCTGGGTGCGACACGCCAGCTCCTACCAAACCTCAGGTGAGGCCTGCTCACATGCAGAGACCCCAGGACCCTGTGGACTCACATCCCGTCCCAAACACCAACTCCCACAGCCACCACCAGTGCGACAGATCCCTGGAACAGCTCCCACACTGTCAGTCATTCAAAACTCGCCCCCAGAAAATCTCCAGGCCAGCATGGTTTCAGGGGACAATTTCAATAAGCACTTAAAGGAGAAAAAAGTCAATTCTGTCGATTTCCTCCAGCAAAGAGGAGGGGGGAGCACGGCCTAAGGCATTTTATGAAGCCAGTGCTGCCTTGACGTGGCAGTAAGCAATGGTAGAGGGTGCACACCTCTCACCAACATGGGCGTCGGGTGTGCAATCCTGACACAACAGTGTCCCATGGGTCCAGCAGCACCCAGAGAAGTAGACGCCATGATCAGGTGGGGCCTCCTCCAGGCCTGCAAGTCTGACTCCATATTCAAACATCCATCATGGTAAGGGACCACAGTGACAGCTTAAAGAATAAGGGTCACAGTATAATGAGGTAGTAAGCATTCAGCAGCATTTAATAACCATTCATGAAGTAAAGAAAAAGAAGACATGCTTAGTGAATAAAGAAAAAAGAAAGAAACTTCAGCAGTACCATATGGTTCTGTTTGTGCAGCAACTTGAACTTACAAAACCATAGAAATGGAAAAGGTGAGTGGTCCAGATTTGGGGACGTTGGATCGGGGGCAGCAGTAGAGGGGCAGTGGCAGGCAGGCTCAGTGCCGCCCAGGCCCAAGCCTTGCCATGGTGAGGAAAGCGCGTACAGGACAGCAGCGTCCCCCTCCCAGCCTGGGGGCGCGAGGAGCAGGGACCTGCACTCCCGGGGAAGAGAGGGAACGTGGAGGGCCGCTCCTCCTGCTGCAGATCTGTGACTGTTCCAAAATAAGGAGGTAGAACAGAAGAAGCCAGCAAAGGCCACAATAAACAAATAACAACTACAAAAAGAATCTAAGCCATAGGTACCGATAGACGTGGCTCAAAAGGTAGCTGTCGGACCCAAATGGGAGGGTGCGTTTGTGTGTCGGACTTTAAACATCAACACCACAACGTACAGGGGCCAAGAAGCCCCCTCAGCTTGAAAGCGTCCCCAGGCAGGGGACAATGACACCAGGGAGAGGGCAAGGGAGGGGAGGAGCCAGGGAGCAAGGCCCACAGAAGCTTCCCCAAACCCTGAAGCAGATTCCAGTAAAGGAAAAGATTTGAACAGCAAGGGGTTGACACAAAGCCTTGCTTGTGGTTTGGGCTGTACTTTTCTGTGAGGGCAAATAGCCTATGATTTAGGAGGGAGAGTAGCTCAAGGACCTGCCGCAGTAACCAGGCCTTCCCTGGAAAGCAGAGATGACCACATCTCCCAGAGCTGGGCTGAGGTCCACTGTGACCACTCCAGAGGCTGCAGGCAGAGATCAGGCCAGAGAGTCTGAGCCCGCTGGTGTAATAGCGCTGTGCTCTCAAATGGGGTGATAGAGTGGTTTCCGATTCAGGCGGGGCAGGCAAGTGTGGACATGGTGTGGGCTTGGAAAGAGAAAACGGAGCTCCTCTCCCTGCTGGGTGCCCCTCTGGTGACTGGTGTGAGCTGGCTGGGCTCAGGGTAAAAGGGGTGTCAATCACAGCAGAGGTGGACGGGGAATGCCCGTTTGCATGACAACAGGGTGTGCACTGTGAGTGTAGTGGACGGCCAGGCCTTGTTCTCAGACATTGTCTCTTCCTGTTCCCTCTCCTAGGGCTAGATGTGGGGGAGGGGAGGCTCCCATTGAGGGAGTCCTGAGCCACACACAGGCTGCCCCGTCGAAGCCCTCCCTCCCCTGGCAGACAGCCCTCCCTACATCTCCACGGCCACCTTCCCCAAGGTCACACCCTCCCACGTAGCCACCCTCGCTTGGGGTTCTTTTTCCTGGACTGATGGCTGCAGAGGGCTCCAGACAAACCCCGACTTTGGCCCTTCAGGTTTTTCAGAGGAGGAAACCAGACTCCAGGGCTGAGGGAACCCAAGTGGTGCGTTGATGGGTTCCTGACAACGCATCCTGACCTCCAGGGCTCTGAGCCTGCCAGTCTCTCTTCCTGGGCCCTCCGGTCACACTCGGTGCAGTGCAGGCAGGTGCAGGGCATCCAGAGCCAGCAGGCTCTGAGCAGCTCTCCAGGGGAAAGTGCGATGAGCAACCCCATAACACAGAGCTCATGTTTACAGCAACAGCAATCCTACTCAAAAGGCAGGGGTGAATACTACTTCATTGAAACACAGGAGCAACTCAACTTTGGCCTCAATGTTCAGACTTCTGGGAGTGGAGACACTTGCAAGCCAGCTCTGACAGATTGGAGGCTTCAGTGGACAGCTCTGGTCAGTGTCTGCTATCCACTAACATGTGAGGGAGCACAGACCGGGGCCTGACTCAGTGGACCTGTGGGTGACTGCAGCTATGCAGCCCGTGAGATACCCTGGGCCACCAGCCCAGTGGCAGCCGGGTGACTGGTGTGTTTTCTTAAGGCAGTAAGTACTGGTCATCCATAGTGCAGGAAAAGCAAAGGCTGAGTTGCAAGCTTACCTAGAGTGCAGCTTAGAGATAAATATAAGTGCATACATTAACATCTTTTCTCCTCTCACTGAATTAGCTCAAAACTCCATCTCCACAATAATTTGTGAGAAGTTATCGAGTTCTGCATGAAGTCCAGTCCCTCTGCAGAGCATCTCTGCTTCAGCTCTGCTCTGAATGCCATGCTCAAACAGATAACAGCAAAAACACCTGAAGAAGTATGTTAGCATGTTCCCGGGTGGCTTTGTCAAAAATCACAGGGGCTGATTTGATTTGTTGGGCGTATTCCAGTTTGGCTGATATTGGCTATGTGATGTTGAGGTACTTGATGTACACCCAGAGGCCCTTTCCTGAATTACAGAGCTTTTGCAAATGCTGAAATAAATACACAGAAATGCTGAAAAAAATTAAAGAAAACATTTCCACCTCCTGCAGCTCACTTTGCAACTTGCTGCTGGGCTGAGCTTGACAAATATGTAAATGTACATCCAATTGCAGCCACATGGCAAATTTCACAGGGTTTAGAGTTTCTTATCAAAAGGTGTGCAAAGGATTCTGGGCAGCAGGTCAAGCCGTTGGTGCTGACATCTGAGTCTGCTCCTGTTAGCAGTTCTAAAGTAGATGTGCATAAACGGGCCTATGGGACTGCATGCGCTTGCTCTTTAGGGCTGGGCCACTGAGGGGCCACTGGACCCTAGCAGTCAGGAAGCAGCTCCTCTTTTCTAGAACCCATGGCCGTGTGGCCATGGGCGATGGGCAGCCTAGGCCTGGGACAGCATGGCGGACCTCCCTCTGGTGAGAGGCTTTGGTTGGAGTCAGCAGGCAGCCTTCAGAATCCAGGAGGGAAAGCAGCTGCTAGCTGCGCTGGGGTCTGTGCCTGTCTCCTGCTCGCTAGGGAAGAGGACAGCAGGGATGAGCAAAGCACCGGACAGGAAGCCATCGTGAAGCCCCAGTCCAAACAGACAGGGGACAATGTGGTACAAACCCACTGTCACACTGGCCATCACTGTGGGGTCCCCAGGGGCAGATCCTTGAGGGCAAGAAGGTATTCTGCAGAGGTGATCCCAGGAAGCCAAGGAGAGGAGTGAGGAAGAGGTAAAAAGTGGGGGAGGAAATGGGTTCAGGATGCCCTAGTGGGCAGGCAGCACTGTGGACACAGGGGCTGAGTCCCACTGAGACCTCTGGTGCCCAGATACAACGTGCCCAGAGGTGTCCACCCACAGCTCAAGGAAGCTGCAGCCTTCACCCATGAACCCCTACTCGTCACCTTTGGGAGGCCTCTCCCAGGTACTTAGATACGAGTCCTCTTCAGCACAAAGCCCCCGACTCCACAGACGTGGTGAGGGTTTGGGACACATTGGTGGGCACCGACGACTTCTGGTTCAGGGGCTCAAAGTACAGGCTAGCATCTCTTTGCTTTCCTCCTTCTGCTCAGTCACACAGTCCTGGAGAAACACAGAGTTGCTCTGGTCATCCTAACGCTGGGGCAGCACAAGGCTGAAGCCTCTAAGCAGAACAAGAGTTTGGGGTGGACGCAGAGAGCAGAACCCTCCTGAGCGGCCTGGAGGAGGCAGAGAGCTCTGAGGGCAGAAGCATGATGCCCACCCCACAGAAGGCTCCCAGCATGAATGTGTGGAATGAAGATGCATTAAGGCCTAATGAGGGGTGGAGGCTATGATCCCATCGAGTGGAGAAAGTGGATGCCCAGCGGAGCCTTTGGGTCATGTGCAGGTGGACATTTGGAGATCCCTTCCAGAGAGTGGAAGAGGGCTTGGGAGTAGGAGTTCAAGCAATCCATGCAGGGCTGTCCCGAGGTTTGTCATCCTCCTGGGAGCACGGTCCCCCTCTTGACCTCATGTTTGGAAAGCCCAAGGGAAACTTGGGTCAAATGTGATCATTAGGGAAACTCTGGTGTCAGCGATATTTTTGTTTACTGGGATCACTGGAAAGTGACAACTTATTTTCTCACCTGGAGATCTAGAGCTTCAGGCCTAGTAACCCCACTGCCCTTAGAACGGATGAGCATATTGAGACGATTTCAGAAACGCTGCAGAAGTCTTTGTTCTTCTCACTTAACCTTTTATTTAGTTAGGTCACTGTATGGCGTTTGCTGTGTACTTGCTGTTCTCGATGCTCTTGGTTGTGCTGACTACTGGGCTTTGCTGAAGGAGTTACCATCAGCTCAGATTTACTTATCTGGAAGTGTCTTTATTTTGTCACAATTTTTGCAAAACTCTATTTGCAAGTGGTAGGATCCTGGGCTGATGGATTCTTTTCTTGTGTGCCCTAGGGGTGTCCTTTTTCCCTGTGGTGCCTGGTGAGAACGTGACATCATTTGTGCCATTGTTGCCCTGGGTCTCACGCTTTTCCTTGCTGTTCTCCGTGTTCTCTGTGAATCTAGTTTTCAGCTCTTTGTCTGGACCTTGGTGAGGTTTTCTCTGCTTGAGTTGGGTTGAGCCTCTTGAATAGGTAACTTGTTATCAAATTTGGGAACACTGAAGTTCTTTATTTGCCCTTCTCAACTTCTTTCTGGGGTTCAAGAGTATGTGTTTTAGCACATTCGATTCAGTATGCAATCAGTGGGCCTCCAGCATGTCTGTGTTTCCAGTCCTCATACTTGATAGCTCCTCGTGTTCTGAGCAACACTGACCCTGTCTTCTGCCATGTTCAACCTGCTGTCAAGTTAACACAGTGACTGTTTTCATTTCAAATACTAGACTTTCCAGCACTAGATTTTTCAAGTATTTCTTTCTCAAATGACATCTCTTATCTCTTCACTCAAATCATATTTTATCCAAAGTACTTGGCTATATCGATAGCATTTACTTTAAAAATCTGTTTGCTAAGTCTGACATCTGGACAATCTCACGCTCTTTCTTTGGGTTGACTTACTTTTTGCTTGACTCTTTGTCACATTTTCTGATTTATTTTCATGAAAAATAATTTCTCAGTTGCAGATGATGCATTTTTTAAATTTCTGGATTTTGTTTTATTTTCTCTGAAGAGAGTTGAATGATAAAGACTTTATTCATATTACATAAAGTTTGATTGTTGACTATTGAAAAGTTTAGAGTGTGATTTTGCTCTTTGTTGGAAAGCATCCATGGAAAGATGACACTGTTTATTCAACACGCCGCACCTTGACTTTCCTGGTGCCTCAGCTGGACGCTGAGTGTCACTGTGGTCTCGTCACACTGTCTCTATGGGACACCATCATGTCTCTCAACACTGCTTGACCACTAATGCCTCTATTTTCCCCTCAAGCTCACAATAAAGTCTGGATATAAAATTCTGTATATATCCAGTCCAATCCTTGGTTGAAGATTCTTCTAGAGAGATTTCTGGATTGCAGGCTTATATCACTTATTGTATATATAAAGCCTAACTGTCCAGTTTTATAGTTTTGTAGCAGAAGAGTTCATTTAGTATCAAGTTACTCTCTTATGACTGGGAAGGAAAGCAAATTCATTATGTTGTTGAAAAAATACACTCATGAGTTACTTGATAAATTTGAGTTTACATATCTGAAAAGGTTTAAAAATATATATCCACATGAACTCCCCCAATTAAACATTACCACATTCATCTACAACACCTGAGGAAGGAAAGTAAGATCAGTGGACAAGTTAGGAACTTGGGGAGGAAAAGTGCAAACCTCCTTCAGGCTGTGTGTCATCCTTGTGAGCAGGGTCCAGTCCCAGTTCAGAAGAAATTGGCATTCAGAAGGATGCTAAAGTTTGCTTCAATACAGACAGACACCTGGAGAAGTGGAAAGATGCTGTTGGATTATGTAAAATGATGTTCATGGCCTAACACAGGAAGCCGACAGCGAGGTGAACACAGGTCTTCGTGCAGCACATGCTCACTGGGGTCTTCTAGACGCCAGGCTCTAGCAAGGGCTCTGAGTTACAAAGAAGGCAAGGGCCAAGGTGTGGGCACTTCCCATGCTCAGAGCATGGTGCTATGGCCACATGTGGCCCTGCGTTCACTGGGCGTGGGACTCTCCCCAGGCCTGGGACGACTGGGCCCGAGGGAGGAGAGCAGCAGCCGGGAGCTGACCAAGGCAGGGCTGGTGGGACGCTGTGCTCAAGAGCAAGCTGGATGGAGGGACATGAATGGGAGCAGAAGGAATGCCTGGCAGGCCACCAGCGGACAAAATGGGGACACCTGGCAGGAGATGTCCATGTATAGCGAAAGCTGTGTGCGCTGGTCACCTCCTAAAGCCACAGTTGTCCTTTAGAGTCAGACTTTGGCACTGTGGGGATCACAGACCCAGGGTACTAGCTTCTGATTCTTTTCAAAAAAGAAAAGAGTCTTATTTTAATAGGAGAGTTTCCAAATGTTACATACCATCCAACAGGCCGTGGCCACCATGTGAACCCAAAAGGGCACGTGGATCTCTGGGGAGCTCCCTGCTTTGAGGATTTTTGGGGGACACAGGAGGAACTGGATGTTCTTTTCAGGTTGATGGCTTTGAGTGCAGCAGAATAGTGGGCAATAGGAGCCCTGGACCCAAGAAGAGTCGCCCAAGATGCTGCTGATGAGGAGGATGAGAAAGGGCAACAGGAAAGTGCACGAATTCCAACAGAAGAGATTGGAAGGGAAGAGTAAGTCAACTCAGCAAGGTTCATGGAAAGCCAGGTGCCCAGGGGGAGTCCTGTCTGGTGGCTCCTGCCCTCCTCTGTGACTGGATCAGGGGCAAACATCTGATCTGGCTCCAAGGTCCTGAGGGCCATCTTGGTTGTGTAAAGTGTTTGCTGATTCTGAGACGTTCCCATGTCGAGGCCAGAGGCAATGGACCACGGGGTGGAACTTGAGATACCGAGGTGGTGACTGGAGATCGCACTTGTCTTGCTGAGGCTGCAGCTACCCAGAGCCAGTGGGGGGTGGGCTGACACCCAGCAGGACCCTTCCCAAGCACATGGCTGCCTGCACACTAGCCATAACCACAGCAGATCAAGCTGCTGTCCAGGCCAGCCAGCTTCCAAATATCTGACCAAAGAAAGATCACCAGAAGCCACCAGAGGCTGAGATGCTGCGAGGGTTTCCGGGGGCCCTGGAAGAATCCCCACATTTCTATAGCAACTTCAGGCTGCTGAGACCCTGGCCTGAGAAATCTTGCAGACGTTCACTCTGCTTTATTAGAAAGCAGTGGTTTAGGCTAGAGTGGGTGCAGGGAGGGAATGTGAAGGGCCTCAGTCTCCTCAGCACTGGTGACGGTGCAGCTGCTTCCTGCTCTGCGAGAAGACTCCCCTCCATTGACCATAGAACTGTTTTTACGGACAGCAGTCTCCCCCGTCTGCTTCTTCCAGCCTCTGTCCCCTCTTCTTGCTGTTTCTGCTGTGGTTTTGACTAGCTGCAGAGATGCTCGTCACTGGAGAACACAGGTTCCCGCTGCAGAGACCCCCTAGGCCGCAGAAGCACCCCCAATTCTGGCTGCTCAAGCTTCTTGCTCTTCCCTCTAGAGATGTTCATCCCACTTCCTGACTTGCTCACACCCCAGCACAGGCTGCTGGTCCGTGATGGAGGCACCCAGTGCCCACACGGCCTCCAGCGTGCAGAACCCGGGCTGCTCCGAGAGCTTCTGGCAGGCGCTGCACAGGACGTGAGAGCACGGGCCCAGGAGTCGCTTAGCGCGGCGGTCTCTGCTTCAGGAAGATCCCTTCTCCATGTTACGTTTTTCCTTACGAGTGCCACAGGTCTTTGACTCCATCATGACTGAAGATTTTTGGGCTTTTCCAGGTGAATTGCTTCCTGGGAGTATGTCCCCAGGTCTCCAGCTCCCCAAGCACACACCAAAAGCTCAGTCAGGAGAAGGTGCACGGAATGCAGCATCCAAGCTGCATCTCTCCAACGTGGGGATCCAGGAGAAGGTCATAAATCACACCCTTTGTTACAGAAAAATCAATAAGTAAAAATTCCTTTGGTCAGCTTTCCACGGGACTTCAGAACTCTAGTTCCAAACTGTTAATAAGGTCCTCAGTAGCAGGAAACAGCAAAGCTAGTGCTGCTCCGGGAAGCCCCAGGCCCTGGCGTCCAGGGCAGAGAAGGGGCTTCCCCTCCATTGCTGCTGTGAGGCAGGGACTCGCTGAAGAAAGGCCACACAGAAGCTTCCCTCCTCCTGGAGAAGCTCAGCTCTGCGCACACCATCAGGAGGCTCACATGGAGAGGATGCTCCCAAAGGGCACAGAACGAGAAGCCACGCTCCCACTCCACCCATCAGCCCCAACCCTGCCTCCTCCTCCCCTCCCAGACTCCACCTCCCACCCACCTGCCCTGGACTGTGGGGTGCCTGCCCCCAGCTCCACCCACTCCCTCTCACAGTCACTGTCCTGTCTCCAGCTTCCCTTGTCTTGGGGAGCATTTCCTGGCCCCAGCCCCTCTCTCTCTTCCATTTTTAATCTCTCTATCACTGTCTCCTTCCTCTTTCTCCTCACCCTCCAGAATGGGGGTCTCAGAGGGAAGGTGGGAGCTTGCTCCAGGGGAGGTAGTTCTCCTGTAGTGAGTTCTGCGGACTGGTCTGTAGCTGGTCAGGGGGCCCTGCTTAGTGACCCTTTTCCCCATGTCACTCTCTCCCACGTCTGCAGTGTCTGGTGCTGCCCAGGGCTCCCGATCGCCACGCCCAGAGCCTCTCTCAGGCTCTCCGGCTCACCCCACCCCTGGCACGAACGCACTCTTGGAAATTCAGCGTCCCCTTCAGCTTCTGCAGAGGACACCCTGAGCTCTTGACACCCAGCGCCCACTTCACTGCATTCTTGCTTCTGTGGCGAAGATCAGGCTTGAGACGGATAGCATGGCTAAGTGTGTGACAAATTTCCACCCGTCTTCCAATAAGGCTCTATCCCATTTTCCAATAAAGCTGATGAAACCTGATAAAGAACGTTGAAGGAATCAAAAGGCCCCAGGCTAAGTGGAATCATATCTCCCGAAATTCCACATCAGCATCATCTATATTGGAAATATTAAAAAAATTCATATATAGTGAAATGATAGATACTTATGTCACTATTTAAAAAAGTTATGCTGATGGAGCTGTCCCTGGGTTCTCATTAAGGACGTACTTTCCTGGGTGTATGAAGATGGTGTTATTGACCTGCAGGCGTGGGGGGGCATGCTCTGAGCCGTGATGGATTTGCCCTCAACCATCTGTACCCTTCCTCTGGCCAGGGGCTGTCACTGGACTTGCATAAAATGCAAACAGGGACCCTGAGGAGACAGGCGAGGCTGCAGAGGACCTGCACTGTGAGGAGATGTGTCGGATGCTGGGGTGGCCGCTGCAGGAGACCAGTCCTTGCTCCTAGCCCAGTGTTTGGCTGTGTGTGTGCACTTGCCATCTGGTTCACCCACCTCCCCAGGTGGGCGGAGTTTGGAAAGTGGCTGACCCTCTGTTCTTGCCTTGGAAGCCGTGATGCTGCTGTCCTCCTCTGTCCCTCCCCACTGTGAGTACATAGAGACGTTCACTCACTTGCAGTGGCTGGAGCTGGACCTGAGTCCTGATCACAGGCCAGTGGACAGAGACCAGGTGAGGTCTTGCTCCCACCCAGCCTGGATCTGTGGACTTCTATTCTATGCTGAGATCTACCAGGATCCCCATGGTCTCCCCTCTGCCTAGAGCGTGTGTCAATGTGGGCCCTCAGCTCCCAAATAAAGAAGCTGCTTCTTCTGTGCTCTGTCCAAACCTGGGGCCCAATGTTCCCCAGAGGACAGGATTGTCTGGTCTCCTGAGAGGAATCTGTCTATCTTTGTTCTCATTATCATGCTAAATCTAGAATTTTTTCTTCCTGATGGCCTTTTAGAATCTCACGGTCAGCAGTCCTCTATGTATGAAAGCAACAAATTCATTCAATAAGCATTTGGGGCATGTACACCAGGCATAGTTTAAAATCTTAGACATCATGAAATGAGCGTAAATAAAAGGGGCAGAGGACTTCTCCCTGCAGTGCAGGAGGCCGGGGGTGGGAGCACTTCTGGGCTTAGCTCAGCACATAGGGAATGAGCTGGACATGTCCTGTGCTGTGTCCTCCTGTAACAGCTTCCTCTGTAAAACAGTGTGTCATGAGTTAATGGTAGAATGCTCCGATTTGGGTGTCAGCAATGGATTTAAGATGCATCGACCTTTTTGCATTTGAAATAAATATAATGCTGTAAGAAAACTGCAGTATAATATGCATCTCCTGGAATGTGTCTTTTGCTTGGGAAGACGTAAAGCACGAGTTTGTGTGTGTTCAAGGCTGCTGGGCACTGGGGAGGTCTCCTGGCCCTGTAAAGGTGTAATGCAAGGCCATGTTCCAGGCACGCTTAGCACCGTGTGGAGTTCAGACAGGAGAGTGGACATTCTAAAGTTTAAAGCTGAAGAGTGATTTCAGGAGTACTTTTCAGAGGTTTGGGGGTTGGTTGGTTTGAATGAAATCCCTGGGGAGTTGTTGTGGGCTGAGAGCAGTGCAGGGATGAAGGTGTGGATCAGGGAGTTGAGGTTCCTGCCTCCTGCGGAGACCAGACCCAGTATGGCATCCCAGTGAGAGGGAGGGCTCCTGAGAGTGGGAACTCGAGGCACAGGGCACGCTGGCTTCACCGCACGTGTAGAGAGGTTTCTAGATTACAGAGAACCCAAGACTTTGACGAGAGCCTACAGCAAAAAGCTCACCCCAAAGTTACCAACCTCAGATCAAAAGACGGGCTAGGTGGAGAGAGAGACAGAGACGGGGGTGGTGGTGGGGAGAGCGGGAGCCACTGTGCACATCTGGGCTTGGCTTCCCTGAAAGGGATGCTGCCCTCTGGTCAGGAGATAAGAGCTTTTCCTAAAGAGTTTAGAGTAAGCGGTATGAGGGTGGGCACCCCACAAGCTGACCCTCTGAGACCCTGATCCAGGCACATTTGAGAAGATCAGCAGGAAGACAGGCCGAGCCATCAACTCACAGAAACCAGGGGATCTGATTCTGGTCTCGCCAGGTATCAGAGAGCAGGTCCCAGATGAGAAGAATGAGCCATCTATTCAGGTGGGGGATCAGGAAAAGCGCTCACTGTGACGGAGACTCAGGACTGCAGCCCAGGGCTTGGGTGTGAGCGGAGCGGCTCCACCTCATTCTCAAAGGCCAGAAGACTCGTCTTCACCAGTATGTGAGTTGCCTTGAGTGTAGGGCCTCAGAGGCTGAAGGTCGCCTTGTTTGGAAATGGGTGCTTGCAGGATCCAGAGATCACTTGGATTACGCTTGTCCTGAGTCCGACTGCCGTGGTCTGTGTGCTGGTCAGCTGGGCTGCTGTAACAAAACCCCACAGACTGGGTAACCCCATAACACACATCCATCTGCTCAGTCCAGTAGCCCAAGATCAAGGGTAGCTGATTTAGTTCCTGGTGACACTCCTGCTGGTTTGCAGAGGGCTGCCTTCCATGACCTTCCTTCAGGACGTGTGTGTGAAGCCCACGGAGCACTTTTTCTCCTCCTCTTCCTGGAGGAACTCAAGCCCAGGATTGGGACCCCCCTGCATGATATCTAAGGACTGCCTCCAACTGTCCCCAAGGGCTAGGCCTCCAGCTTGTCGACCCCATGGGAAGCAATTCCTCCCACAGCTGTCCAGAGAAGAAACAGCCATCTGAAGACATGACCCATGAATACACTGGGGTGTTGTCACGCTGCCTGCGGGACAACACAGCCCCATGCCTTTTTTCCTCCCCCTGTGGCTTGGCTTGTGCTAGTTATTGATGTCGCAGGTTGCCAATCCTGGAGTCACCGCTCGGCTTCCTGGGCAGAGGCCTGGGCAGCTCCTCCCTTGTGGCCCAGGTGGAAGACGAAGCACGTGGCTGCCAGGGGGTTGGAAATGGAAGTGAGAGTCGGGCTGCTGCACCCAGCATCCCCTCTTCTGCAGCTCGATGGAGAGGCCCTCAGGTCCCATGTGGGCGGCTCCCACTCATGGCCCAGCCTCCCATTAAGTTCAGGACCACGTGGGTCCACCTTGTCACTGGGAAGGGTGGTGACGTGAGCACAGAGAGCCAACAGATGGTGGTTCACGGGACAGTCTTGCTGTGGCTGTGCATCAGTGTACCTGGAGGAGTCCACACTGATGGGACCCTGGGTTTCCTGTGCAGGGACACCAGTGTGATTCACTCCCGGGTGGAATACCATTAGAGGAAGAGGTCACGGGGGCAGTAGTTACGGAAATGCTCTTGAAATGTCGCTGCTTCACTGACCTTGGAGTCTGGACGCATCCAGTTCAGCTGTGGGAGCCTCCTCAATCAGGGGCCCCACAGCGCTTCTCCAGACTGGACGCTCTGTCCTAGAGACACTGCGGAGAACGTGGAGGACGGGCTGCTGCATGCTCTGGGCCATCCTCAGGCCACGCTTGCCCGGCTTCCTGCCCAGGGTTTCCTCACACCCTCTGCTTGCCCTTGGCCTTCCTGGCTAGTGTGACCCCATCCTTGGCTGTGCTTGCAGGGCTCTGAGCTGTGGAGCCACCAGAACTCTGTGACCCCAGCCTGTGGCTTCTGGCCCCCGTGGCCTCTGCCCTGTAGTAAGTGAACTTCCAGAGATGCACACCTGCTTCTCCATGTCTTTATGTGTGCACTGTAGGGGCACATGTGGGTTCATCTGGGCACACTCATAAGCACTGACAGCGTCATTCTCTCCATTTGAATCCATAGGACCTCCCCTTCCTTCCTTTCACCCTCCACCCCGCCCCCAGCTCCTTCTCTACTCCACTGGTCTTTTAAAAATGTATTGATTGCTTTTGAAACTGATTCCTTATACATAAAAGTGCAGTTCACCGTGATGTATTCAGACCTGCATGGCGCGTCCGTGGGTCGGTTTCATCCTCGGCCCCCTCCCCTCCCCCATTCCCTCCCTCTCCTCCACCGTCTTCCTTTTTCCAAGAAACACACCTCTACCTGAGAGCACAGCACAGTGGTGGAGAGTGAGGCTTGGAGGACCAAGGCTTGCAGCCCCGCTGAGCTGTTCTGAGTGTGCCTCTGCTGAGCATGGGCTGGGCACGTCCTTCTGGCCAAGGGAGGCCACCATCAAGTCCTCCGCCAGCACACTGACGGCTCACTCACAGATGCTCCTTGCCTCTGCACCAGCTCCAAGCCCCACCCAAGGGGCCGGGCCAGGCAAGTGCAGCACCCCAGGCCATTTTCACCTGCTTGCCTGCCTGTGGGCCCCTGGGCTGCGTGCTCAGGGACACTCTGCCACACGGGCAGCTGTCTGGAGTGAGGACTTGCTCAGCACTGCCCATCCAGTGCTTCCCAGCCGGCTCCTCCAGGGGTGCACCTCCCGACTCTTTGAGCTGCCTGGAGCACCCCTGCCCTGGCCCAGCTCACCTGGAACGCCCTTCCTTACCAGGTGACTTCTCATTGTGTCTCTTTCACTGTGTTAAGTGGAACAAGTCAAACCCAGGTCTAGGGTCAGGTTTTCTCACCTGCGAGGAAGCTACAGAGGGAAAGGGAAAAGAAAGGTGGGGAATCTCATGGAAATCAAAGGAAGATCCATGGGTAGAGGAGAGGGCCCAAGGGCTGGGAGGTAAGGGGAGGAGTGCGGGGAGTGATATGGGCCAAACTGTATTGAGTTCATGTGTGAGTATGCAACCGCCAACCACTATGATGTATCAGTACAATGTATCAATAAATATATGGAAAGATAATTTTTTTCCCAGGGAATCACAGTGATAAAGTACATCTGCTCCCTGGGAGAGCAACACGGGACCATGATGTCTTGATCATTGGCTGTCCTGAGCGCTGGGATGTGGAGTTTTGGGGTGAGACGTGTTTTAGTTGACGATTGCTGCAGTAATAAGTGCTCACAAACTTAGTGACTTGGAGCACACACACGTGGGACCTTAAGGAGCCAGAGTCAGAAATGGATCTCACGGGGCTGAAATCAAGGTGCCACGGGGCTGATCCGTTTCTGGGGGGTCCAGGGGATGGTCAGTTTCCTTGCCTTTTCCATCTGCCAGAGCCCATGCATGTATTCCTGGACTGTGGCTCCCTCCATCTTCCAATGGAGGATGCCAGCAGGGGGACATCTTAGGGTCTCTCTGACTCTTTCTTCAGACTTAGGCCTCCTGGATAACCCAGCAGGACCTCCATCTCAAGGTCAGCTGGTCAGCGAGCTGACTTCCACCCACAGTCACAATTCCCTTTGCTCCTAACATGTCCCCAGGTCTGAGGATGAGGATGGACCCGTTGGGAGAACTCATTCTGCTACTGTGTGCAGGGAGTGGGGAGAGGCCCAGAAGGAGAAGGGAAGGAGCCCAGCTGAGCACCTGCTTGCAGCCGCGGAGACGGCAGAACCCCTACTGCAGACACCACCACCCCTTACCCTGGGAAGTCCTTTCCTTTTAGGTATCATCTTCCTGGGGAATCCCACAGAAGCCTGGCTGGAAGGGACCACGTCACTATGGGAATCAGTGTGGTGGCACTGTCCCAAACAGACCCCCCCGGCACAGGTGGGTACTCATGTTATCCAAATCCATCCTCTGATGAAGCCTGGGAGCCTCAGCAGAGCTGAGCAGCTGGCTGGCCTCCAGGGCCACCTGCAGATCCTGCCCCAGGACAGGCAGCACTCACACTCAGGGCAGGAGGACACAGCCTCCTCCAACCAGCAAGTGTGAGCTCACAGGAGGCCCAGGAGGCTTTCGGGGAAGGAGTCTGTGCTCGGCTCCTTGGCTTTGGATGCACAAAGCACAACTCATGCAGATCACTACCCCACAGACGTTTAAAGCAGGACTTCCTTTAAAGGCAAAAAATCTAGGAAACATTTTGTTTTCTTTGTTTGGACACAAGTTTCAAATGCATTATAGTCACAGTGGTGCCATTGCTGGCCTCTTGTCAAGTAGATGTAAAGGAGTCACCAGTCACAGGTGAATCTGAAAAGAACAGGCAGGAGTAATGAGACAGAGGGAAGGATTTGAAAGAGGCTTCTGAGTTTCTCAAAACTGCCAAATAATTCCAGGATCAATTCTGAACAAATTCATATTTATTTAATACTTGGCAAGTTATGGCCTACATTCAATTATTGATGTTAGCAGATAATACATGTACTATGTTACTTAATAATATCATCGATATACAATTATACTTAATGACATTAACTCAGGGTATTATTTGCACTGTTATTCAGGGACTATATGCCTCTGTGTCTGATGTATGAATTCAGAAGTGAAGGTGCTGGACAACTTGACCATTTGTCTCTCACTGTCTGTTAGACCAGTGGGTGTTGGTGAGCAGGTGTGCTCCATAGATACCTGTATCTACCTATCCACAGAGAGAGAGGATAAGGTATGGACAGACAGATGGACCCAGCACAGCCCCTTGCCCTGGGCCTGTGGATTGTCCAGGAGAGCTCAGAAAGAACCAACCTATGACTGCTGGAGAAAGGGGTCCTGGGATCTTGGGGAGCAAAGCAGACTGACAGTGCTTGGTGTGGGGGAGATGCCTATGGGTTGGACCTTTGAAGCTGACTCACCCAGTGAGCAGCCACGGGTGAGGAAGGTGTTGTGGGTAGGTGGGCACCTTGCAGACAGGCAGAAAGGTGTTCAAGTCCCACCAGTTTTCAGGAAGGAAACAGGGAGCTGACAACCTTTCAAGTAGTCTGTGCTATCCAGAGCCACCATCTTGGGTGTGGATGTCCTGTGTCTGGGAGAACTGAGCTACGGGGCAACTCCACCATTTGTCTCTGGCTGTTACACCAGTGACAACACTTGTGTACCTAGTGGACTTGTACTTACCAATATGGACTGCCACAATTAAGAAGGACAGCATCATCCCAAACTTATGGCAGCTCTTTCCCCACTTTTGAATGGTCCTGTTCTACCTACAGTCTCTTGCCTTTTCGCCAGTGCCTTTGGGGTCCACATTGCCATGTGGGTTGATATGGCTGGGGTGGAGGGGATCCGTTTCCCTGCCTCCCCAAACAGCAACTTTTAAGTCAAGAGAGTGCCAGTAGGGAGGCTCTTGTGATGAGGTAATATCCCCCAAAAGCAGGAGACACCAAAGTCCAGTTAAAATGCCCACTGATCTTTTCCTAGGGTCCACACCAGAGCCACTTAAGGCTACCCAAACATGTCCTGACAAAACCTTTGCAGTTTTCCCCTATAAACTAAGCATAAATTCCATGGGAGATGACAGATTACTTCAGATACCATGCAAGCAAGCCCAGACAATAGCGTTAGCCATGACTGATTACCTCGCAGTAACCCACTTTATGTCAGACGCATTCTTGCCGCTCAGGCCCACCACTGTAACCCTGTTCTTCTGCACTCCCCGGCCCTCTGTGGACTAACTGGGTTCCTTCAGTAATGATTTCTTTTCTATTGTATTGTTTTCTGCATAATCAAGTTGGTAGGTGGGGGTTTGGGTGACACGGCCATCTGTCAAGTTCATTTGCTCTGAAAATGCAAGAAATCATGGCCTCTACAACTTGGGGCTACTGCTCTAGGAGGAGAATGTCAGCTCTTACCCTCTGCCGTCTGTCTTCTTGTCCCTCCAAGTCACTTTTGTCACTTTTTCCCTATCCATATGAGGCACGTACACTTCCTCCTACATGATGGGCTGGATACATACTTGGGTTCTTTTAGGAGGGAGAAAGCCTTTCCTCCCAGTGGCTTGTCCACCTGTATTGAGATTTATGCAAGCGATCCAATGAAGGGACGTGGCTAAGGTGGAGACTAATGCGCCTGTCTCGGGCGTGAAGACGCTGCCAGGGCCACACAGGAGTGGCTCCTCTCAGGCTCCTGATGGGCAGGAGACACCAAAATCCAGTTAAAATGCCCACTGTTCTGCTCACGTCTGCATAAGGGAGAGCGCTGGGGAGGAGGGTGCCCCGAGGAGAGGGAGGCCAGAGGCTGCTGCTCACTTCCTTCCTGGAGTGAAGAGCTGTGGGCTCTGGTCTCATCGGATCTGTGGAAATCACACACTGATGCCTCATCCAGGCGGAGACAGATGAGCATGTGAAACACAAAGGATGCTTTTGAAATTGCAGGTTTTCCCACTTAAAGGAAGTAAAAGAACTTAGGAACATTCTGTGGGTTTCTGTTTTCAAAAGGGATGATATGAATAAAATTAAAAGCTGATAATGGGAAAATTTCTCTGAGACCAGTAACCTTTCTGAATTTACAAGCTATGTTTAAAGGTTGTCGTCAATAATAGGAATTTTCTTGATGTTTTATAACACTTTTGCTGTTATCTGAACTGTCTCCAGAGATAAGTGGGACTGATTGGCACGGGAAGCTGAACACATTGCCCCTGAGTCTCAAATGTACCTGAGAAGGGGACACCCATACCCCGATGACAGGCATGGTGCGAGAGCTCGGGCCTCGGGTGCCTCAGAGGCCCGTTGAATTGAGGTGAGTCCTCAGCCTGGCACTTCTGGGAGGTGGTGGAACCTCCAGGAGGTGGGCCCAGCAGGAGGCCTCCAGGCCCCTGGGGGTCTGCCCTTGAAGGGGATGGTGGGCCTAGTCTCCTCTGCTTTTTCTTTTGCCTCTTGGCCACGAGGTGAGCAGCTTTGTCCCACCACTTGCTCCTGTCAGGACGAGCTGCCTTGCCCAGGCCCAAAGCAGCAGGGTCGATCACAGTCTGCAACTTCCAAAACTGTGAGCCCAAATTGCCCTTTTCTCTTTGTAAGTTGATGTATCCCAGGCATTCTCTATCAGGACAGACAGCTGGCCTATGGTCTCTTCCTCTGTGTTGAAAAGGAGCCCCCCCCTCCCCCGGGCAGCCAACAGGGCTAGGTCTTTGGCCACGGCCTCCACCCCGGGAGCTTGCACATGGAAGCAGTCTCAGTGAGCAGCTCTGCAGGTAGGGAGCACTCGGCCGTCTCTTCTGTGTACAGACAGAGAGAGAGTGAGTGCGAGGGGTCGGCTTGTATCATCGTGGAAGCTGAGACCCCGAGCCCAGCACCAGTGGATGGAGATGCAGGGGAGTCGTGAGTCCGTCCACAGGCAGGAGGAGGCCAGTGCCCACTCAGCGGCAGCCAGGAAGAGAGAAAGAGCCATCCCGCTCCGCTGTGTTCTCCTCCAGCCCACCTACACTGGGGAGGGCAGTCACTCCACGCTCATCAGGTGCTGACCCTCTGGAAACACTCTCTTGGGTGTACCCCAAATTTAGTCCGGCATCAGGGTACCTAGGCCTGTCCAGATGACTCCTAAAACTTGCCGTGGCAGGTGGCTCCGTCCTGGTGGTCTGCGTGTGGATGCCAAGGGCACCATGTCTTCCTTCTCAGAATGAGAGCACCTGGGCAGTCCCAGGGGGCCTCCAGCCTGGGAGATCCTTGCAGAACCATCTTACCGAGAGACGCTGCTGCGAACAGGGAAGGCAGCCAAGCAGGGACGGCAGCTGTGCCCATCAGGAAGAGAGCCCCAGAGTCCTTCACAGAGGAGAAGGACTGAGGGCACCTGCCCTGGGGAGCAGACCCCGGTCTTCTACTCAGTGGAGAGAAGGCCCCTGGCCCAGGCACGAGTGACGTGTGTGTCTTGCCTTGAAAATGAGTGACGTGTGTGTCTTGCCTTGAAAATGCGCTGCCTGAAACCCAGACTGCGCCAGAGGAGGCATGTCTCAGAGGCGGCGTGACTCGGAGGCTCTTGGCTCATCCTCAGCCCTTAAGGGGAGCACGAGAGGGTTCCTGAAGTGGATTTGCGAGGCACTTTGTGCTCTTGAAGTAGAAATTGCTGGGTTCTCCCAGCCTGATTCTGCAGCAATAGAGGTACTCCTTTCAGTTTTTCTCCCAAATTAAACATCACTCACACACACTGGTGGTTTTCAGAATCGACTGCAGAAAGAGCAGCCAGGGAACGAGCTGAGAGGACTCAGGCAGTCCTAGATGAGGGAGGCGGCCACCTGGCCACAGGTCTTGCACCAGGTTCACTAACCCCGGACCCCAGTGGAGGGGGATTGCCACACGGCAGAGAGAGCTGCCCCACTTGTGAGGGCCAGGCTTGTCTAACCTCCGACTTGTCTGGACAAGCCCCTGCTTGGGTTTCCCAGGTGAATCCACACAGAGGTGGCCATGGCAGTTCTAAACCATCCGGAGAGGGGGGCAACCTCACAGCAGGCCCTGGACATTCTTTCCGGGGTGCAAAGAGGGAGTCTCAAGGACTCCCAGGCTGCAGAGCTGCGTCCACCGACGGCCTTGCCAAGGTGTCTTCCTGAACAGCAGTGGAGTCCTGTGGAGGGGCATGTGCTGCCCATTCAGAATGTTCTCCCTCTTGCTTGTGGCTTCACAGAGATCCTTTGGGGTTCTAAGTCATACTCTTGCCCTGGAGAGTTCACTGGTTGACAGCGAATAGCTAATAATTCACACGGAATGTAAAAGAGGACAGGCCGTGGCTGCTTTCCAAGTGTTTTTGAACCTGCAGACACATCTGGGACCATCTGCAAAGGGGAACGCAAGCTCAGGTGGCCTGCAGCCGAGCCTCTTGAGGGAGGAAAGTGGTGCCCTTTGAGACTCCCGGATCCTTTCAGGCCTGGCACAACCGACCCACTCCACGTTTTCCAAACTGGATTATGAGTTGTGTCTCCTCGTTTCCTGACACAGTGTGTCCCTGCCTCTTGGTCTCCTGTGCCTCCCCTTGATTGACAGATATGCACATTTGTTTAAGCAACAAGACCCGCATTGATGAGCTTTGCTCCCGTGTTGTCATTCAGGAAATGCTGGATTTAGGTCATGGTCAATTGAGGGAAAATAAAGTCAATTAACTCTCTCAGCCCCAAAGTGCTCTCACTTCTTACCCTGCCTGCTTTCCTTCACGAGATTCCCTTCCCCGCCAGGTCTTCCTCTGGAGTGTGCCAGGCACTATGGAAAGACGCGGGGTAGGCTGGAGTTATTAAGTCACTACCTAGCACCAAGTTCCTGCATCTCCAAGCACTGACTGCTCCAAGCTTCTCCCCGTCTAAGGTTCTCTCTTGCTCCCAGGAGTTTTTAATTTTCTTCTCATCCTCTTCCTTTTCTTGTCTCCCAGGAGACTACAAATTGCCTTTGAAAGGCCACATTTTCCATGCATCTGTCCCCAGAGGTCTTAATGCACTTGCTTGGCTAATTAGGAATGGACCTGGAACATGGAGGTCTATAACTGAGTCACTGCAGCCCGTGTAAAAACTGCTCACAGCCACTGCAGCCAGCACGTCACCTGTCCTCTGCAGTCCCACACTTCCACGGGTGCCCCTCAGTCTTTTAGGTAACACTCCTGCGAGACCCTGCAGAAGCGGCTGAGAAGCAGCGGCTTGAGGTGAGCCTCTTGCTTCTTCCCAGGCCCAAGACAGTCTCAAAGTGGGAGGGGAGCCTGACCCCGAGCTTAGCGGAAATTGCCCAAGAATGGCCGGCTTGTGGGTCCTCTCTCTATGAACATCCAGCCCTGGTGCCACCCCAGCTCCTCTTGCGTGGTGAGTCCCAGAACCCTCAATGTATCTTCAGCTTAGGGTCAGGCATTCATGTGTTGAGCACAGGAATTTTTGTCCTACAATTTATAAATAATTGAAAATAGGACAACACCCGTGGAGGACTTTTCTGGCATCATCGTGTGCCTGTGCTCTGCCTGGACTCCCACTCCCTCCCCTGCTCAGGAGGACACTGTGCTCTGAGGGGACATCGAGAGGTGATGACCAATATGTCCTCCATGTGTGGCTGCATATACTCTATGTGTGGCCCTGTGTGCGGCCTACGTGTTACTAGGTGCAGTGGGTTCAAGGTGACCTCTGAGAGTCACGCCCAGCAGGCCCTGTGCCCCCAGCGTAGTGGATATACTCAAAGACCTTGAGCTGAGATCACCAGAGTGAATGGCTCCAGTCCCCAATCTCAGTGTGCCACGAGGTCTACAGGGAAGGAGGCAGGCCTCTATGTGACTGGGCAGTAGGTCCTGAGCAATGGTAGCACTGTTGGGACAGGTGTTGGGCTCCGTGGCCTCCAGCTAATTGAAAGGGAGACCTAAGACCTGGACACACAGGGCAGAAGGCCACATTGAAAATGGGAACAGAAATGATGTGATGTGGCCACAGCTCAGAAACACACAGGAGCAGCCTCAGGTGACACATTAGCAGGTCAGTTCACTGAAGCCCCTGGAGCCCCAGGACCTGGAAGAGACAAAGAAGTCTCCTGCCTCAGAGCCTTCGGAGGGCACAGCCCTGGGGCACCTGGGCTCCGGACTTGGCCCCAGAACTGTGAGAAGATAGATCCTATCGTTTTAAGTCACCCGGCCTGTGGTAGTTCGCTACAGCAGCCACAGGAGATTGCAGCCCCATTTCATAGAATAACTGGGATTCTGTGGCTCACTTGCCACTATAAATATGGTCTCCAGGTCGAGCTTGTAGATTCCTGCAGAACAACTCCACCTTCTGCCTGCAAAAGCCCCCTGGCCTCGGCATCGTCTTTTCAGAAAGAGCTGGTTGGGACCCCTGGGAAGATTATAGCTGTGCCCATCAATCATGAGTCCTCACCCAGTGCCATGCCTGGGAACCCACCCCAAACACACCACTCACACGCTGGCTCTGCCCATGTCAGGCCTAACAACCCTCACTGCACTCGGGGACTCTGTCACCTTGGACCTTCAGCAGGGTGAGACTGGCTGCTCATTCACTGGCCAGGTGACAATCCCTGAAGTGCAAAGAGCCCACAGGAGCTCAGGGAGCTCTCTAGAAGAATGGAACCTGCCTGGACAAGAAGTGCGTGCCCTGGAGGTGCATGATGGCTGGGAGATGAAGCCCTCTGCACGCCGTGTGAGGCCTCACCCCTGCAGCAAACAGGCCAGCACCGGCCACCCACCTCCTGTCACCTGAGGCTGCTCTGCATGCTGATGGGCCTCACTCCTGACGGAAGAGGCAATCACAAGCCCCCTGTTTCCTGTCCTCAAAGCTACCATCTTCACGATGCTGGGCCAGGTGGGCCCACCCAGTCTCAGCGGCCACATCCAAGCCAGGCTTGTCTGACACATTAGCAGGTCAGTTCCCTTCAGAGCGAGTGGCATGTGGCCGCCCTGCTTTTCACACCTCTGCCTCACTCTGGGGAGCAGAACCTGCAGGATGAGATGCAAAGGGTGTGAAACTAAAAGTCATGGTGGGGACTCCTCGCGCCCCAGCGGGGACAGGTTAAGTGCTAGGTCTGAAGGAATAAAACCGAGACAGTTTTCTTTCTAGCACATGCTGACTTTCAGTTGACTGTTCTTAGTGGGATGAGGCCATCGAGGGAGTTTACTGCAGGTCTGGGGGAGTCAGGAGCTGGGGAGAGAAGATTACAAGAGGGCACTGGGGGCTATTTTTGAGTCTCATTTGGGACCAGCCTGGCCGATTTTCCTCTTCAATCTAGGTGCCTGTTGAATCTAGGTGGAGAAGCCTCTGGCTACCTGCAAGCAGGTGCTGTGGCATCTCTGGGTGACCCTGTGGGAGGAGAAGCACACCCAAAGCCACAATTGTCCCTAAGCATGTTTTGTTCAGCTTCCTGGTAGAATACCTGCTCGGAGTCCCTGACTTCCGGCAACCTCCTCTTGGCTTCCTATCTTGTAACTCTGGGTTAGATGTTCACTAGTAATTTTGTCAGAAGAAACATGTGCCTTTATCTTTCTGGCACTAGGAGTGTCAAATCCCCAGAGCCCAGTGGCCTCTAGACACCCAGTCCTCTCTGGAGGGCTTTGCTGAGGGCGGCCCATGCTATCAGGTGGCCTTTGGGCTATGGGGACATTGTTTCACTCCATGGGCCTCATGCCACGTGCCACATTGTGCTGTCTCCTGCATGGAAGTCAGGTGAGGCTCCTCCAACTGCCCAAGTGTGTGTGGGCTGGAGCTCAGGAGAAAGCCAGGAAAAGCAGAACACGAGGGGTTGTGTGTGCAGGACGAGTGTGTGAAGGTGTGTGCAGGGTTACATATGCAAGCTTATATGTGAGTGGAGCTGTATGTACAAGTGGTGTGTGCAAAGAAGAGTGTAGGACTGTGTGCCCAGTGTGTGAAAATGTCTAGGTGCAGGCTGTGCATGCAGGAGGTGTGTGCTAGGAATGTGCAGGGGTATGCATGCAGGGATATATGTGTAGGGTGTGTGCAAGAGTGTGTCCACAGGGGTACACGTGCAGGGGTACAGGTGCAGGGATGTGCACATGGGTGTGTGCAGAGGTGGGCATGCAGGGATATGTGTGCAGGGGTGTGTGCAAGGGTGGGTCCACAGGAGTGCATGTGCAGAGGCACAGGTGCAGGGATATGTACATGGGTTTGTGCAGGAGTGGGCATGCTGGGGTGCATGTACAGGGGTGTGTGCAAGGGTGTGTCCAGGGGGTGCACGTGCAGGGGTACAGGTGCAGGGATGTGCACATGGGTGTGTGAAGGGGTGGGCATGCAGGGATATGTGTGCAGGGGTGTGTGCAAGGGTGTGTCCATGGGGTGCGCGTGCAGCGGTACAGGTGCAGGGATGTGCACATGGGTGTGTATAGGGGTGGGTATGCAGGGATATGTGTGCAGGGGTGTGTGCAAGGGTGTGTCCACAGGGGTACACATGCAGGAGTAAGGTGCAGGGATGTGCACATGGGTGTGTACAGGGGTGGGCGTGCTGGGATGCTTGTGCCGGAGGCCATGTCAGCGCGATAGAGGGAACCCAAGTACCGTCCAGGTGACTGCTATGGTACCCAGAGATGTCCTCTGTGTCTTGCATGCCCGAGAAGGGTCACGTCTGCTGGAGGGCTGAGCGGAGATATTGCCAAGGCGGTGGCTGCCAGGTTTCTCCAGGTGGATGGAGTGGAGCTGCATTCATGCCCTTGTTTATGGCTGACGACTGTCTTTAATGCGCCATTTGAGACATCCCTGGAGCTGGCTCATGCACTGTGGGGGATGCTTTTCCTAAGAGGGGCCTCAGAATGAAGGACATGTCAGTGAGGTGCCATCTTGGCTAGGGCACATGGCCGTGCACAGCTCCTGGCACCTGAGTAAGGTCTCTGTCCTGCTCTACCCCACAGGCACAGCTGAGATTCTGCCAGAGACAATGTGGCCTGACCATAGGAGCCACACCAGGGTGGGGTCAGCAGGACAGCAGACCACCCTGCACCCACTTAGGGTCTGAGATTGAGGCCTGCTCTGTTCAACAGTGTCCCCGCCCTTGCCTGGACCAGACCTGGGCTGCCTGGACTTGGGCTGGAAGGAGACAAAGCCAGGGCTGCTGTCCCCTCTCTTTGACAACACCAAGGAGAAGGTCTGGTGAGAATGTCAGAGACACCACCTGGGGCCAGGGTCACACGTCACCTAGACACCAGGGAAGAAGCATTCCATCACTGCATCCTCCACCTGAGGGCCAGGGCACCTGCTTATAGAGACGGCCTCTCTGGGCGGTGCTACCCACGTGGACAGCTCCTGACATACTTCCTTCTGACACATCCAGGAAGCCTAGGGCCTGGGGCTAGATGGCTGGCCAGGTCAGTGTGCTAAGTGGAAACACGCTGTACCTGACATACTCGGTTCGAAATGAAAGTTCTTAGACTCATGGGGGCTGTTTCCAGGGAGGTGACGAGATATCAGGAGGCCCCTAGTAGAAGGGGCTGGTTCAGACAGTCGGGGGAGGGAGGCTGGCTCCTCCCTGAACAACCAGTTTCCTTTGCTCATCTTTTTTTTTTTTTTTAATTTCAAGATCTTTGCTCTTCGTTTATCCTTAAGAAGATGGTCAGTCAAATCCAAACTGATGCCAACATCCACTAAGAGCCTAGGCACCCGCTGAACCCACCACAGTGCCTGCCCAACACCCGGGCCTTCGGGCGCATTGATCCGGCCTGGCTGAATCCCCTAGATCAGCACCTTCCAGAGCTCCGCTCAGCCTGTGTTCTAAGAATAACACGGCCATTTATAACCAAGGCACCTTCCATTGTTGTGTTCACTCTTTTTAACAGGCTCAGCCTCGGGGGACTCTCTCCGCTAGCTGAAAGGAAGCTCCCTCAGAGAGCAGCGCGGTCTCCAAGCATCTAGAAATCAGCAGCATCTGTAGTGATTTAGGGCAGGGAAGATGGCACTGCATCTATACAGCTTCTTCCCTGGAATATCTTCAAATACCTTGTTCATCCTCAAGACATCTCCAGAAATCTCAGACGGAAGGGGTGCTGTGGGCAGGTGGGGCAGGCGACCCAGGGAGGGTGGGAGGCCACAGGGGTCAGAGGGTTTCCTAACACCAGGAAATCCCTTCTGCACCTCAGGGTTAGTAAGACCACGCCTGGAGCTGGTCAGGAGGAAAACCGATCACTGGGAAACAGATCAGCCATCGGGGCCCTGCCTCAGGAGGCTGCTTTGGTGCTGCAAAAAGCTATTTTTGGAAGTCCCTCTGCCCCTCCTCTGGGGACCAGCCAGGGCTCACTGTGCACTCAGCCGGTGACGGGTGCTTCCTGAGTATCTTTGACCTGAACTTCACTGCTTTCTGAGAGCCTGCAAGGTGTAGGACACAGAGGATAACCCACATGTGCATGGTCTTCCACAAGGGCCAACACCCTTGTTAGAAGAATGGATCAAATAAAATGAAAATGCCAATACTCTAAAAAAAGTGATAGAGACCCAGAGTGTAGGAGGCCCTAGTGAGCAGCAGTCGGCCTGTCCTGGAGAGGAGGCTCTGCTGGACCAGGAAGAAGATGGCGCAGGAGTCGGAAGGAGCTGGAGGCCATTGAGCACAGGAAGACGGCCACCCCAGCAAGCCTGGTGTAGAAGGGGGACGTGATTTAATGATTTGAAGTGGAGAAATCCGTCAGCAATGAGAATTACCAGTGTGGTCCAGGCAGTTTAGAGATGTTGGCCATGAAGAGGTATCCATGGCATCTGCAGGACGGAAGCCCAACTTGGCAGGTCCACCTATCCTCTCTAAGGTGCCCACCTACTGGGAGTGACCTTCAGGTACAGTAGGCGAGAGACCCAGGTGCTTTGTCTGACCTGCGACTAAGCAGGTCTCCGCAGTGTGGCCAGAACATTCCCACTGCTGGTCTGAGACCAGTGTGCACAGAAGACTGCACAGGGCTCCAGGTCAGGCCAGGCTGGGAGCCCAGATCTCACCCTCTGTCCCATCTACTTTAGATCTCACCCTCGTCCCCCCAGTCCAGCCCTGAACCTCAGCAGTGTGCTCTGACCTACTGGACCTTATTGTATTATCTGTTAAGGTAAGTGTGTGTGCCGGGGTGTGGCACGCAAGTGACATTTAATAAGATGGCTGCCTCCCTCTGCCCTCAGGGCCAGATGCCGAGACATCACGGGTCACAGACTTTCAGGTACACATAGCTGTATCTGCCGGCTTGAGATGAGACTCCTTCACCACCATTGTCATTACCATACACCCAAAGAGCCTTTGTAGACCTTTGAAATTATCCCCACCCATGAAATTTTAATGGCACATACACTATCTATCTGGGGATCATATGTAAACCCGTGTTTGATTAATAAAAAAACTAAGACAAATTTCCACCCTCTCAGGGAGCCATGGGCCTTGCTAAACACGTGTCACGTCACCTTGGACCCAAGGTGAAATTACCTGCCACCTTAGTAAAATAAACACCCCGCCACCTCTCAGATGAAGGGCACAGCACCCTTGGGTCTTGTGGTGCTGCATTTATGGAAGCCCCCTGGGTTTGCCGATCGCAGCACAGCCAAGGAGCCCACTCAGCCCAGAGGGGTGGCTGGGGAAGACCTGGCCTCCAGGAGCAGGGGTCAGGGCGTGTCTGAGGAGACAGCTGGGCAGGGCCCCTGGTTTGGTATCTCAAGATTGAAGCCCCCCAGGGGGGCTTGCATTATGTCAATACCAAGGAGACAAGTGACTTCTCAGCAATGTGGGACATTTTTCTTTGCCATAAACAAACTGCTTTCTCTATATCGTAGACGAGGAACAGTGGTAAGGATAAAAGGCCAGTGTGTTCCTGCCGCACATCTCCCAAGTCTCCTGACCAGGCCGGCCGAGGCCGGCCACTCCGGGAAGGCTGAGAGAAGGGCAGGTCAGGCCCTGGCCTGGCTCCTCCCCTCCCCTACAGGAGGGAAGCCCCAGCCAACCGCTGCTCGTCTCTGTTCAGGAAGTGAAGGGGCTGGGGACACTGTGAAGGAAGCTGGTAGCTTGCTAGGCCTGGGAGGTGTCCAGAAGGGGTGGGGACAATTCCCAGTGGATCGAAAGCACTAAGGGCGCAGAAGCAGGTGGTACAGAAAGTGAGGACACCCCAGCAAGCGGTTCATTGCACACAGCTCCTCTGTGAACTGCTGTGGAGAGACAGTCCCCGAGCCCACGGTCAGCCTTGCTCCTCCTCCCTGCTCATGGGCAGCCTGGGGCAGAACAAGGGATGTGCCCTCTCTGCCATGGCACCTACGGCCTGGTGCCAGAGTAGGATCCGAAGCCCTCACAACAAACAGCAAATACTCAAAGGTGGAAACAAAGTTAGCGCATGAGAGATGTGTGCTACCCTCCTGCCCCAATGGATGGACCTTCACAGCAGCCTGCGGGGCCTCAGCATGGAGCTGCGGTCTGCCACATGCACAGCGGAGGCACGGCTTCGTTACTATGGTGGCCTTGTGCACTTCCTGCAGTCCTGCACATGAGCAGGCCGAGTTCGAGTCATGCCAAACTCTGCAGCTGACAGCTGTGTGACATCAATAGCTCATGTCTTTGCCTGAATTTTTGGAGATTACTGGTGACACTGTGGCAATCAACACGCCCCAAGGATGTCCAGTGTCAAACGGCCACAGGAAACCAGGACGTCCTCATCCATACCTCCGGGCTGGAATCACCTAATCCTGGACGTGCTCCTCGGCAGCCATGTGCAACTGGGGCAAGGAGTGCACACCTCTGGAGCCACCAAAGGGACCCCAGACCGGGAGGAAAGACGGAGCCACTCACAGCTGCCTACGGAGAGGCCTGCACCTTCAGGCGTCCAGCAGAGAAGAGCTGGTAACCTCTCCAACATCCGCCCAGCCACCAAGCACTCCGCAGGCCCACTGTCCCTGTCCTCTGGTCAGTGGCCCCCTCTGGTACCGGTGTTGCACAGCCCACAGGATGCCCTGAGGTGACACCTGATGAGGAAGAAAGAGAAGACTCCTAAGCCGGAAGCCCTGGTGGCTGAAAATGCACAGAAACAATTCCCACAGTTGAGGGAGGAGGGTGACATGACAGGCTGACCAGGCAGAGTCCAGTGTGAAAAAAGAAGAGCCTGTCAACACGGAGGGCCCCAAGCTTCCCCCGCTCCCTCTGGCACCCACATAGACTCGGGAGCAGAGAGCTTGTTCCCAGTGGGGATGCCTCGGAGCAGCAGAGGGGAGAGGAAGCCCAGGGTGGAGGCAGAGAGGAGGTGGGGGCCATGCAGCAGCACAACATGGTGCGACCCCACCTCCCACCTGCAGACCACAGGGGCCCGCCCAGAGGGGAGCCTCCTCAGGAACAGGGACTCCAAGCGAGGACATGGTGCTGAAGTCGCTGTGGAGTTTCCTCTCCTCTACCAGGTGAGTAGAAGGGAGCTCCCTGGTATTTCCTGAGAGCTGTGTGGAGCTGGAGGTGCAGGGCCCGCCACTGCATTCCTTCCCAGTGAGTAAGGGACCTGGCCTGGCAGAGCACGGCCACGCACCACCTCCCGGCAGCCGAGTCCCTGCGTGCACTGGGCCAGGGGAGGAAGCCCCTCCATGATGGACCGACTGATGTGCCTGGACTGCGGCAGCAGGGCAGGAAGACTGTGAGGTGAGCTAGGACTCAGGCCAGGCCTGGGCGGGGACAGGGACCCTGGGGCCCTCAGGACCAACGCCGGGCCCAGGACTCCACCCTCTGCTCTGGTCCAGCTGCCACAGGGCTGGCCACCTTGAGGCTGCACCTTGTTCTGAGTTTGTGGTCCATTTCCAACCCCTTCCCTGATGACCCTAAGCAAGCGTTTGCCAGGCAGTTCCGAACAAATCTAAACAGGGTGTTTATGGTGATTTAAGTCACATGTTTCTGATTCACCAACAAACTCACCCGAAATTTTGCAACCGCAGTGTAGACGTCATGCAGCTCTTTAAATGTTCTGAGCACTTACCGTCTCTCTCTCTCTCTCTCTCTCTCTCTCTCTCTCTCTCTCTCACACACACACACACACACACACACACACAATGACAAAACAACAACAAATTCCCCAAACACAACACGGATAGGGAAAGCCCAGCTTTGCTTCCCACGAATCCCCAGGCCAGGGCGCAGTGCTTCCCTCCTGCCAGGTCAGGCCTGCATGGACCTCGTCATTGGGCACTGACCCAGGAAGCTGTCTCCCACGTCCCCAGACTGCGAAACGGGAGCCACACATGTGGCATCTTCCCGGCTGCATTGTGCCAGTTTGAAGGAGGTAAGTCCCGGTAATGGAGGGTTGTCGCATCAGTGGTAATTACCACATAACCCACATAATTCCCACCTCCTCTGCTCTTTGTTCGTGGCATGTGGGGAATTCCCTGGTACTTTCTGTTCATTAAATCATTTTTAACTCCTGTTAAAAGTGATCTGGAACAAGACCTTGCAAACATGCCCACCTGCTGCCCCACCTGCCCACCCCCTTGGTGTGAAGCTGTTCATCTGTGGCCCCGCCTGCCCGAGCTGTGGTGACCCCAAACTCTGTGCTCCACCGTCCCCCTCAGGCCATCCTGCAGCCCACATGCTGCCACCCTGGGACCCAGGGGACTCTGCCAGAGCTCAGCAGCTGGAGAGGGCACACTGAGGATGCCCTGCTCACAAACCCTGTGCCCAACAGGCCAGCCCTACATTTGTCTTGATTCACGGCATCAGGCACTCAGGGGGCTCCTGCAGCTGTCAGTGCCAGCAGCTGCTGAGCGCACAGGGCCTCCAGGTCTGGGTTCATGGGGACACACCAGCCACAGAGCAGAAACCCACCTGGGGCAGGTCCTGGGCTAGAGCTTGGCGGAGCCAGGAGTGAGGTGTGGTCAGCCAGGGGTCTGGGAAGGTGCCCAGGATTGATAAGGGAAGAGGCCCTAAGACGGCAGGGACGTTCCACACTCACAGTGGGGGTCTGTACTCCCCAACAGGGCTGGGTGCGTCGGGCAGGCGCCCGAGTGTCAGTCAGGCTGAGAGTAGGACCATGCGGAGCTTTGTGATCGCAGGAGGGAACGTGGTCTGACCATAGGAGAGCCCAAGGGTCAGGAAATAGCCTGGGGAGGGGGACTCGGCCCGGAAGTAGAAGTGAGGTGAGCAGGAAGAAGCTGTTGTGGGGCTGGACAGAGGCAGGAGCACCAGAACGGGCATGATGGCTGTCCACCACAGCTCAGTGTCTGGCTGGGGAGCTAGAACCTCTCTGCCCCCACCTCTGCTCCAAAGTGTGGAGACAGAACTCCACTGGACGCTCTCCTGGGGTCTCCCGGGCTCAGCCTGTGTCCTGCAGCCGCCTCTTCCCAGCTCAGCAGTGGTGATTAGCTTCGAGGCATGACCCCCTGTCCAGTGGGCCCAAGGCACCCAGCTTAGTGTAAGAAGGCCTGGCTGCCCCCGGGGCAGGGAGTGGCTGCTCAGGCTGTCTGTCTGGTGGAGAATACATGGGAGAGCCCCCAGTCCCACCTGTCCCCTGGGATGATAGCTGAAGTTCCTTGATCTGCTCTGGGCATAAATGGCTTTTCTGAGGCTGATCATGGGAACAAAGGCACACGGCTGCCTTACGGTCACACCCACTGACAGGGTGTTGGTCAGGTGGATCCAGCAGAAGAACTGATTCTTACAGTGATCCCATGAAGGTCCGCCGAGCAGAACATCTATTCTGAGGTCAGCTGTTCTGGAGAGAGCAAACGTGGAGGTCTGTGTGGGAAACAGCCACGCCCTGCTTGTGGTCTGTCCCCGACCCGTGTCATGAGCATCACATAAATCTGCTGTCCTCCCCACCCCTGCCCCCGAGTGGTCCCATCCACCCTGGAAGCCTGCAGTCCTCAGTGGCTGCATGAGCAATGCCCTGTGGTGTTCTCGCCTGGCCACAGGCAGTGTGAGCAGGTGGTCACCCCCCTTTCACTGGACATCGCAGATGACTGAGGAAGGCCACATTCCAACACCGTGACATCTCAAACGTACTTTCAAGCACTTAGACAAGAAAAGGAATGTGTTTTGCCAGACGTTTTGCTCATTCATCAAGTCCGTGAGACTGCGGGGCAGGTGAGCCACATGCTTCTCATTCGTCTGAACTGGGATCATCAGCAAGGGTGGGGCCTGGGCCAGGAGGGGGCCATGCAGTCAGAGGCCAGGGCAGGGACTGCAGTGCGGGTGGATGCCCTGCTCCTGTGGGAGCTGTCCACGTCTATGGTGGCGGCACCACCATGACCCGAGGCTGCCCCTGATGGGCTCAGGTGAGGTTGGCCTTGGGCCGAGAAGGGCCTGTACTATGGGCTCAGAGGCCTGATGGTGCAGGAGGAGATGGAGACTGCTCCTCTGCAGAGCAGGGAGGCCGCGTGGAGCGCGGCTGTCACAGCATTGATGCCAGCCCACGTCCTGGACCTCTCGGAGCCCTGACTCCCCCTCTGTACGGGGACTCAAAGCGTGGCCTGCCCCTGTGTTTGTCTTCAGAGCTCTGGTGCTGGACACTGACCCCTGGCTCTGTGCCTGTCCTGCCCCGCTTCCTCCCTCCACCCTGCAGAGCAGGCGGCTTACAGGGAAGAGCCCAATCTTTCCAGCCTGGACTCACGTGCTGCTTTCCAGCCACCACCCGTGGCTTCCACTGGGCCTTGCTTGTGTCTCCAAGTGTGGCTGGAGCACCAGTCCTCCTGTGGCCTCACCACAGCATCTCTGAGTGTCTTCATGTGGTGGCCACTGAGGCCTGGGCGACAGGAGGCTCTAGGGGTCAGAGTGCGTGTGGGTGCAGGCCCAGGCACATCCTCCCCCCACTGGTTTCGCACAGGAGGGGCCTCCAGGGCTCAGGGGGAGCCAGTCTTCAGAAACTCACCTTTGCCTCGGCACACAGCGAGCTCCTCCCTCCAGCTGGCTGCCCTCGGGTGCCGTGGCACGTCCATGAGCACGTCTGGGTATGGCAAGCCGAGAGCCCATGGTGTGGAGGTGTGTCCACACTTGTCCATCACTAACCCGCTGGGCAAATGCCCACAAGATACAGTCTGTGGCCTCCATGCTTGGCCAAAACATGAAATAAGATCACACTTCTGCTTTGTAAGTTTCTTGAAATGGTAAGGAGAGAGAGAACATGGCAAGTCTTTGGAAACCATTTTGAGCACCACGCAGGTCAATGGCAAAAGCAGGGAACCCCAGCTGCCATGGGCATGAGGACAGGAGGGCTCCCGAGGAGGAGGAGGAGTGGGAGCAGGGGGTTGAGATTTGAGATTGATGCTCCTCGGGTCACTGATATCAAGAAAAATACCTCCGTGGGCCACACACAAGAACCTGCGTTCTACCACCTTCTCAGCACCAGCGAGAATTCAGTAGAACATGGAACACGGCCTAGCAGACCCCTGTGTGGATGGGGTGCCCTTCTGCTTCCCAGAGCCTTGGCTCTTGCTGGCTTCAGAGTGGCAGGTGAGCAGCACGGGAGAGACCGGTGCCCTGCACGTGGCCTTTGGAAGGCAGCTCAGGTGAGTGTCCCTGGTGAGCTAACTGCCACCCCAACACCCACATCCCCCAGAGAGCGGGACCCCGGGGAGAGCGGAGTACTGTGCTGAACGCAGGGCCAGAGGGGCTTGAGCACCCAGCCAGTGCTGGGGTTCCAGGGGGGTCCTGGAAGGGAGCAGGAGGCACCCCGTAGGGAACGCAGATGGGTGGAGAGCCCTGGCTGCCCCACGTCCTGGTGACTGTGAGCCTCCTGGTAGAAAGTGGTCCGTCCTCAGAGCCAGGGGACCTTGCTGAGGACCTCAAATCCAGACCGAATCTGTCAACAGAAGTGTCTGTTTCAATGCCATTTTGAACTTTAGATCCTGAAGGCTTTCTGATTCACTAATAACCACAAACTCACGAGGCTACACGGGGAGGGAATTGGACGCAGCTCTGCCAGCCATGAAGAAGCATGACACTTTTCTTTTCTTCTCCCAATCATTGATTTTCTGAAGCAGATTGCCCAGAATAATTATTTCCCAGTTAAAATTGTTTTTAGTAATTCATCCATCTCACAATTGTGTGTAATAACCACATCTATTTATTTTTTCTTAAGTAATCATGGTATTTTCATCAAAATTCATTAGAAGCTGCTTCTAGAAGGACATGCCTTTAAAATATTCAAATTTATAGTTAATGTTTTATTAACCATATTTAGCCTATAATTATTTTTCTAATGAAAATTATCCTGACTGCACCATCTGATGTTATGAGGCTAGTAGTTCAAACAAAATCCAGAGAAACATTTATGCACAAAGGACTGTGCATTCGTCATCTGGAAGGAAGGATTTATGTGCTCTATAATTAATTGTTGCCTGGGTTTGACAGTCCATATTTTACTTCAATGCATTATTTACACTGGAGGAGGCGTAGCAGTTCACCCTTCAAAAGGTTAGGAAAATACAAATATACACATTATCTGAATAGGGGGTGATTGTATTGCAATGGATAACGTGTGTGTGTGTGTGTGGTTTGTATGGAAGGATATATAAATGCATTCTTTGTATACGTTGAACACACATCCAATACATTACAGAGCTGCGATGATTAACACAGAGCATGTGTGGCTGCGTGGTCTGTCTGTGACAGGCCTATTTATGTAAATGTGTACAGCGTGTGTGACATCTCCATGCTCTCTGGAGTCAGATTCCACTTCACAGAGCCAGCACAAGGACCCACAAATGAGCATACGCTTGTGTGCATGTGGTTTGCACCGAGGGTAGCAGGAACACAGCATTCTGCAAAGGAGGGGGCCCTGCAGGGCTCCATATGTTGTGCACGGGAGCATGTGTGTGTGTGGGTATGTGTGTGGGCACTTGCACTCCTCCTGCCCGAGCCACGCTGCTGTTCTTCGACTGGCAGAAGCTTTGTGACACGTGGGGTGCTGCCTCTCAGACCCTCCTCCTAGGGCCTGAGGCCCACTGGGTGGGAACATGCAGACATGGGATCACAGGGGCGGTGTCCGTATGCCTAGGTCCTTAAAATGCTGAGCTGATACGCTGCAGGGATCACAGTGTCATGTTCACCACATTTTGGGGAAAAAAAAAGCCAAGTTTGATCTGAGAGGAAACTGCTTTCTCTCACGAGCAGCACCATGACACCAGGGGGCTGTGGGCATCGGGAGACCCGAGCTGGAGAGGTGAGTCCTCTGCCCTCCTGGGCGTGGCAAGTTTTCTAGGAGACAGTCTTGGGGGGATGCCCTGGGACACGGGGCTCCCGGTGCTGCATTGCAGACTTGAGCCTTGAGCCGAGCGGGCCCGTCTCCTCTCACGGCCTCCCAGCTCTGCCTTGGGGGTGTTCTGTTCTCCGGGGAGCTGTCATGGTTTTTGAAAATACTGTTATTGTATTTTGTATACCTTTATTTTATTTGTCTGCAATTACGTGGTGCCAAGGACGAAACCCAGTGTCTCTCGCATGCTAGGTAAGTGCTCTACCACCGAGCCACAGCCTCAGCCCTTTTTTGAAAATTATTGCCATCGGATCTCGGAGCTTTGGCGATTGTCGACACACAGTGAATTTGAGAAAGGACAGCCACTGTTTCCTAAGCTTGTGGGAGGGGGTGGCTCAGCCTGTGCTGGGTGGCAGTGTGCCCTGACCCAGTTGCTCTGGCCAGGTAAATGGTCATGGCCAGACAGGGTCACTGGTGAGGGCCAGCCCCACCAGGAGCCACGAGGTTGTAGCTAGTGGCAGCTGTGTCGGCTGAGTAATGGTGGCCTGTGACTGTGCCACTTGCACTGTGATGGGAACTCTGCAGACCCAACGAGGCTGAGGATCCTGTGCTGGGGACATAAGCCACACCATCAGGTGGGCAGTCTGTGGTCACAGGGCCTCTGTCAGAGGGAGGCAGGAGCGTCCCGTGAGAAGGATGGGTTTGGGAGGAGGGAGCCGCAGCCTGTGGGTAGAAAAGAAGGACATCAGAGCAGTCAAGGAATCGATCCCTGTCCTCGTCCCCCAGAACCTCCAGAGAGACCCAGGCCCACCGACCACTAACCTCAGTCCCACGGAACTCATGTGGAACCTCTCACCTCCAGAGCTGCAGGGAGACGCCTTGGTGGTGCTCCCAGTCACTGCGTGGGTGTCCACTCAGGCAGCAGCACAGGGGCCTGGGCAGCAGGCAGGCCCGTGAGCTCCCTGGTAGCCAGACACATCCACACCAGGGATGCCCCAGCCGGTGGGTCCCACCGTTCACGCTCGGGGATGCTGGGGCCAGGATCTGAAGCACCGTGACTTCAGGAAACAGCCGCTGGCCTCAACTTCTGCCCAGGTGAGAGCTGGCAGCACCCGGGGGGCTGCCCACCCTCCCTGGACAGCCCAGGTGGAGGCCACCTGTCCACTCCCTGCCCGTGGCACTGTGGGTCAGGACCCGAGGTGGGGCATCCACACACCTCAGGAGGGGCCACTCTCCTTGTGAAGTGCCGTCACATCTCCCAGGTCTCGGGCCCGTGTGAGCAGATGTGTGGTGCCACCAACACCCGACAGGAGCAGTGCAGAGGAGGAAAGGAGTATTTGGGCTCTTGGTTCAGGATTCAGTCCACGGCCTGCTGACTCGAGATAGAAACGTCACCGCAGAGGGACAGGGCAGAAGAAGGAGACGGGAGCTGCTGGGAGAGGGTAAACCCTTCCAGGGCACAAAGGGTCAGTCCCTGGTGAGGTCAGGGTCCTCGGGGTCCCATCACTGTCTAACCTCCCCCAGCTGGCTGACCTTGCTGTCGCTGGGACCATGCTCTCCACAGGAGACTTCTGAGGACTCCCCAAACCAGAGGAGAGGAGAGTCTCTGAGTCATATGCATAGCCTTAGAATCACTAGCTAGACTTTGTTGAGAACCTACCAGCTTACAGCAACCTGTTTGAGATCTGTGTCTTGGCAAGACTCCATTTGCCCCAAATGGAGGACCAAGGAGGCTGGGACACTCACAAGAGTGAGCCGCTAAAGAAAGTCAGAGTTGGTTTTTCCTTCAGTCCAGTGGAGTCTGGAACTTTCCTACCAGAACATTTTACTCACTCTAGTGAGCAAAAATCACACACTCAACAAACCATAGCACACTCTCGTGGGAGAGGAAGGAAGAGAAGAAAGCAGGTCCAATGTGCTCCCAGTGGCTCGCTTCCCTCTTTGCCATGACAAAGTCTGTGGACAGCCCAATTATGGGGACTGTCCCCTCTTTTAGGTTCTGGAACTCATTTTAATTCAACAAATTTCCATTGCCGTGCGCAGCTGGTAAATGAAGACACAGGCCCGGCCCGTCTGTGTGCCATCTTGAAAATTTGGGATTCACACACTTGATGAGTGTTAGTGACTTGGGGACCTGCTGTCATGAGCTCCCTGGGCTTTGTGCCCCTTGGGAAGCAGAGGCCGTGGCTCCTGACACTGAGGTACCCCTCTGTGCTCCCCAGGAGCTTCAGCTGTGGCCTCAGTGCCTGGTCAGCCCACACTGCCACGGCAAAAGCACTGGGAACATGAACAACAGACCTTCCTCCTGTCTCTGCAAGTCCAAGGTCAAGAGCCAGCATGGCTGGGGACAAGCAGCCTGGGTCCGGCTTACAGAGCTGCGTTCTCCTGTGTGTGTCCCCACGTGGCGGACAGGAATGAAACGTCCATGTGTCCCTTCTCCCAAGGGCATTAATCACACCATGTGGGCTCCACCCTCATGACCTGTCACCACACAAAGGCCTGACCCTCACACATCAGGACGAGGACTCCAACATGAGACCCTGTGGGGACAAGGCCCCCAGGAGCGCTGTTACTGAGCAAACGAAGAACAGGTAAAAGTGACAACACTGACATTGTCTGTCCCTCATTTCTCTGTTGTTGCAATTGAAACTTTTAACCACGAAGAACGTCTCTTTATTCATAACACACACAGACACCCAGAGACACACACTCACATGCACTCACAGACACACAAGTGCACACAGAGACACACACAGAAACACATATGCACACACACACACATAGAGACACATGCATTCACACACATGCACAGACACATACCTGCACACTGACATATGCACACAGAGAGACACACCTGCACACAGACACACTCACATGTACACACAGACACACACATGCACACACACATAGAGACACATGCATGCATGAACACACATGCACAGACACATACCTGCACTCAGATATATGCTCACAGAGAGACACACCTGCACACAGAGACACACTCACATGCACACACAGACGCACACATGCACACACACATAGAGACACGTGCATGCATGAACACACATGCACAGACACATACCTGCACTCAGACATATGCTCACAGAGAGACACACCTGCACACAGAGACACACTCACATGCACACACAGACACACACATGCACACACACATAGAGACACGTGCATGCATGAACACACATGCACAGACACATACCTGCACACAGACATATGCACACAGAGAGACACACCTGCACACAGACACACTCACATGCACACACAGACACACACATGCACACACACATAGAGACACGTGCATGCATGAACACACATGCACAGACACATACCTGCACTCAGATATATGCTCACAGAGAGACACACCTGCACACAGAGACACACTCACATGCACACACAGACGCACACATCCACACACATATAGAGACACATGCACACAGAGACACACACCTGCACAGCAGACATATATGCACACACAGACACACACCTGCACACAGAGACACACACTCATGTGCAGATATAGACATGCACATATAAAGACACACACATACACACAGAGACACACATATATATTCACACAGAGACACACACACATGCACACAGACAGACACACACTCACATGCACACATAGACACATATGTGTACACATAAAGACACACATGCACACACAGATATACATATGCACATAGACACACCTGCACATACATACACAAAGGCAAACACATACATACAAACACATACACACTCAGACACACACATGCATACACAGACACATATGTGCACACATAAGGAAACACACCCACATGCACACACATTCACACAGAGACACACATATGCACACAAATACTCCCACATACACATACACACACAGGCAAACTCAGACACACACATGCACACACAGACACACCCACAAAGACACACTCACATACACACACAGGCAAACTCAGACATACACATGCACACACAGACACATACTCACATGCTCACACAGATATACCTATGCACACAGACACACCTGCACATACATACACAAAGACACACATTCATATGCACACACAAACATACATGTACACTCAGACACACACATGTACACACAGACAGGGTCTTGCAATGGTGCCAGGCTGGCCTCAGTCTCCTGGGCTCCAAGGGTGCCCTGCCTCCGCTTCCTGGGCAGCCATGTTCGTGATAATCTTTAAACGATGCTGGGTCGATATTGTCAAGAAGTCACCTGGGATCCTGTGTGGAGGCATCAGCCACATATGGTGCTCTAGGCCCTGAAGCACATGTCTTATGCCCAGAGTGAACTTGTACGTGTGTGAGATGAGTTTTGCAAAGAAGAACGAGGCCTGGCGACTTGATAGCTTGGTCTCACCCTAGGCTTGAAGAGAACGCGACCGATGTTTTTGATCAAGCTGTTCATCTTGAACATACCCATCTATCTGGACTCAGTCCAGGATCTGGAAACAAGTACAGTTTTCCATGAGGCAGGCCAGCCCCAGGGACATGTGGCAGCCATGAAGCCAGTATCGACACCCACGTGCCACCCTGTGCTCTGTCCCTCTGCCTCCAGAGCCAGCTTGGTCCTTGGTAAGGTCGTGATTTGTTTCCAACAAATTCTCCAGTTACCATCGTCACACGAATCCACGTGGACATTCCTCACTAGAAAAATTAATGGCAAACGGGCCTCGCAGCTAGGATTGTGCAAGGGTTGAGGAACAATTTCACGGGAAATGTCGCTGAGCTTTAAGTGTGCAGCGAAGGAAGGGGATTTATTTACAAATCCTGCCATAAATGCTGTTCAACGTAACGTCAAGTGGCCTAAGTGCACCCATCAGAACGAATTCATCGCAACTAGAAAATGACCAGGGAGTTAAAACCACGCACGCATGTACACATGCATGCACACACACGTGCACACACATGCATGCCCACGCGGCCTGGCTTGAGGACAGGGATGGGGTCTCTGGGGTATCTGACTGTGGAGCTTGTTTGTCTTTTTCAAAGAAAACAACAAGTACCAGAGTCTAAATGTAGGACCCATGAGAAAATGCCTGTGGTTCACTGAAGAGAATCACTCCCCAGGGCAGGATGAGGCCACTGTGCAGCCCTGGAGTGACTGTTGGCCATGCAGGGGTCAGGTCTTGCCAGCAAGCTGAGCAGGCAGAGTCCACAAAGAAGCCCCTCCATCTCCCCAGTGTCAGTGGTGTAAATTCCATAACAACAACAACAACAAAGCTATCACAGGGTTTTGTTTTCCTCACAGTTCTGCTGGGAGTTGGTCCTGGCCCAAGGGGGTGGGTGGGATCTCCTGGGGGGTGGGAGTTGCCTTACCCCGCAGGGGAAATGCAGATTCCCAAGTGACACAGATGGGCAAGGTGGACCTGTCCTCCCGTTTCCAGAAGGATGCTGCATGTGGGAGCTGATACGCTGTCGTGGCCCAACATACTTGTTAGCCATTTTCCTTTGTGAATTAAAAAATTGAATTATGCACTCAGCCTAGTTACTGAGCCTGCAAAGTTTATTAAAGTCTATCGACCATGTGTACACACTTCAGGATCCCGCTTCAATCGCGGCTCCCAAGATGGAACATTGAATTAAGAGGCCACGCTGGCCGCGGCGTGGGTGGACTCCAGCGGAGCCACAGGTAGCTGAAGTCTCCTTCAATTAGACATAATCATCACTCACAGTCAATAATTGTGCTAAGGGCTGCTTTGAAATCTGTGAGGGATTCGCATTTAATGTACTGATTCAGCTTGTCTGAGCCAAATTCACTGTGTACTGAAACCAAAGCAATTTAGTTCTTGCCTACGGCCTTTTTGGCAGTTCATCTAGCTGAGCACGGTAAGGACTCCGCGATACAATTTGATCTGAGACATCTGCGCGCAGACAGGACCTTTTCCTTGACGGAGGAGACGGAGGAATGGCTAAGCTCTAGTTTCATGTGAAGAACCAGGCCTTATCTTGCCCCTGAAAAATAAAGCATTTAAGATAGAGTAAAGAGCCAAATCAAAAAAATTTCTCCTCGGGTTTATGAAATGCACACTGTAGCTACTAACAGCCTTCCTGCTTCGACCCGCAGAAAGCACTTGAGCCTGATCCCTGGATTAACCATTTAAGGATATTACACTTATCACCGTCTGCAGCTGACGGAGGAGATCTTTATTAAATATGAAAGGGAAACGTCTCCCTCTTTGTGAGTTTGCAGAAATATGGAAATTCCTTTATGCACACTGGCGCCCGTGGGCTGGGCCTGGAGACCACGGCAGCACTGGCCACTGCCCATGCCCTCGGAGCCCTGTGGTGGTGTCTCACTGTGCGCAGTCCCTAGCTGGGGCTTCTTGTTTTCAAGATGGGAAGGTGGTAGATATGGAAAGTGCCTCTGGGTCCCTGCAGAACTGAGGTGTCCGTAGAAAGGCCGCTCCGAAGGCAGAGTGTTCTGGAGGTGAGCACCAATTGATGTCAGGGTCCTGAGCTGTGGACAGCCATGGCCCACAGAGAGACCCTGGCCAGGGCATCTGAGCTAGAAGAGTACTGGGCCAGCCTGAGGGGCAGTGGGCAGCACAGCCCATGCAGGACAGGGAGGACAGGGCCTAAGCTCGGCCTCCTGTGTCCCAAGGGCATTACACACTCAGAGGCCAAGGAAGACAGACCCCTCTGGTCCACATGGTCCAGAGCAAGGCCAGAGTGTGCTCCCCTCTGACGTGCCTGCCCTTGGGCTCAGGTAGACAGCAGCCAGTGCAGAGGGCCACTCAGAGAGGCCCTGCCCGAGCCCCTGGAGACAATGGGGCTGGGTTTGCTGTCAGACCTCCATGTTGGGGATGGCTCTAGGAGCCTGGTGGGGGGCCAGGCAGATGTCCCCTCAAGCCCCCAGAAGACGCAGGTGGCACAGTGAACCAGAGCCTGTAGGTTCACCACACAGGCCGGCAGAAGGACGCCAAGATCAGGAGTCGCCAGGGCGCTGTCACTAGCCCACTATGCCTGCTGAATCTGGAGGACACCTTGCTCTCAGGTGGACTGAGGCTTGGAATGGGCAGGTCACGCCATCAGTTATCAAGGGTGCAGGACTTGGAATGGGCGGGTCACACCATCCTGTTATCAAGGGTGCAGGACTTGGTTCAACCTGAGAGGGCTGAGGCCCCTCCAGAGAGATGGAACCAAAGGCTCAAACCACAGCCCTCCTCTGCTATTCTGGGCCCAAGGCTGTGCCAAGGAAAAGAGCCCTGCGTGGCCCTGTCCTCAGTCACACTGGGAGAGCCCATGCCTGAGGCCACCACCTGACACACACACACCACACCTACCACACACCACACCTACCACACACCGCACCTACCACACATCACACATACTAACTGCACACTTAGAGCATACAAAACACCTCATATATAGCCCACACGTGCACAATTACCACATACCCACAACACACACCACGTGTACCACACACGATACACACACCACACCCATACCATATACACCAGACATCGTCTATACCACAAATACACACACCCTCCACACACATATCACACACACACGCCACTCACCACGGCCACTCATACCACATGCCACACCCACACTCACCGCACACGTGCGTCACATGCACCACCCACGCACACACAGCCACACACAGCCCCCTCTCCTGCACACAAGGCACGTGCCACCATCGTCCCACCCCGGCTCTGCGGAATCAGGAGGGTGAACACAGACCCCAAGTCCCCAGAAGGTGTGACTTCCACTCACTGCCTGTCACCTGAGAGTTTTCCGGCTGCTGGTTTTTACTGCAGGACTCGTTTTGGTCTTTAGCTGCTCATTTTAAGAGCTGTCGACAGCGTGGCAGGGTCCGTGGAAAGGACCTCTCCAACTTCATTATTAACTTCATTTTTCTTAATGTGGGTTTTATTAATCCAGCAATAACATGCAATCTTCAGACAATTCACCAGCAGTTAATGACCAGCTGGGGAAGCTCCGTTTTCTGAGAAAGCTAGTGGCCCTGAACATTGATCCAATCCAAGATTCTAAGTGTAGCTAAGAATTTGGCACAAAATGCACATAACTTACTCAACAATCATGCTGTCCTCACGTATCCAGCATTCTCGACTTGTGGAGTCACACTCAGTTAAAAGCCAGACAGGAGGAGATTCACAGAAAAACCTACAAACGTGGAGCTCCCGCGGCACGATTCCTTAGCACACAGTACCTATAGAAGGGGCGCAAACCTGCTCTGTTTAATCTTGACTCTCCCTGCAACCAAGGCATTATGTTTTCCAAGTGTAAGGAGACAAAAATGCAGGCCACAGTGGATGCGCCTCTGCGTGCATGAACCCACAGAGACGGCTCTGAATGCATCCAAATCCACAGGCTTATTAAATGCTTGGCTTAGGTTGGAGTCCTGAAGATTAAGCAGATCTGTGTGTTGGAACAACAGCTGACTCACTGCATGTCTGAAAGGTGATACTCCAAAAGCCTTCCCGCCTCCACATGCGCTGCTGATGGCTAAAGCAACCTGCAAGAGGGTCAAGGGCCTGAGCCAAGGCACAAAACGGTATCCACAACTCACTCCAACTGTGGCTCCTGCAAAGCCTCCCCTGGGAGCAGTCCACTCACGGTGGTCCCTGTGTGCAACCTGTGCACTGCTCTCAGGCCGCACTTGGAATCTGGTCCTCAGCCTGACGAGGTCTCCTCTTTCCCTGTGCTTAGGTAAGGCAGCAGCCCCAGCTGGTGCTCCATTGGCAGACTGGTTCTGGGTCTGCTTTGGTCTGCGTGATGCCAAAACAACCCAACCAGTCATTAGACATGATGTCACCTGATTGGGGGTGCTCTGCATGGAGAGAGTTTGGAGTGAGGCCACCAAGGCTGAAGGCCACCCTGCCACCTGAGGGAGTGATTTCTGCACCTCTGAAAGGCTCATCCCTGTGCCTTGGGAAGGCATGGTGGACTAGATGTCTCAGCACGATGCCAAGCCTGGGAAGGACATCTGCAAGGATTCATGGGAACCGAGGATGAGAAGGTCCCTGTGCATTTGAACACAGGAGCCAACACTGGTGTCCACTCCCTTGGCCTCAATTAGGGGAAGACACAAAGCCAGTTAATCAGAAGGAGCGTGTCTTCCTCCAAGCACAATTGCTTAAAAAGGCTGCAGCTTAGACCTTGGAGACTCCACCCTTTCACAGCAGAGCTGAAGGGAAGGGAGCCGGGGTGTGAATCTTGTCCTCCCAGTAGAGTGTGTGCAGGGTTAAGACCAACACACCAAAAGTGTCTCGAGTAGCTCCTCACTCCCACAGAGAAGCTGCTAAATCCTTCCTACACATCAGAAAGCCCCTGGAAACGAGACCCATGGGCTCAGAGGCCTGCTGCCCACACCGGTGCCCATATCTACCCATTCCTTCTTGAGGGCACCCAGGGTGTGCAACTCAGAATGTATCACCCTGTGCCTGGGACAACTCCTTGCTCTGGAAGAACATCTTCCCAAAGAAAATAATTCCATCTGTCCAACATGGCATGCCCAGGACCCTGAGCCCAGGTTTTGCACAAGGTGCATGAGAGCCAGATTTAGGAAGGGGGTAAACAAGAGATTAATTGATGGAGGGGTGGATTTTTAATGCTATTGGGTCACCCAGGCTTCTTTTTTCTATGTGAACAAAGGATGGGGAATGAACCTGTGGTATTTATTGTGTGCAAATCATGTTTGTGGGTGAAGGTTCAGCAAATGCAGAATTAAATAATGCATGAGCCCTTTGGGGCTCGATGATGCTAACTGGTGCTTTTAGCATTTATCACAGTAATTTGGGGTTCGTTGTCCAGTCTGCAGGTGTCTGATCTATGATAAACAACAAATATCACATTAGCTTTATTTTGGGGCATTTTGCTTCAAACTCTCTATGATTATGATTAATTTCTATATAAATAGTTTTCTTCACTTTTCATATGGGAGCCCTCCTGTGGCGAAAATAATCCCTGTAAAATGACAGCCATCCGTGCTGCATGCTGGAGGCCTCCTTGCTCTCTCAGAGGTGAGACGCTGGGTCTCTTTGGGTGAAGCCTTTGACGAGTTTTTTTGTTTTTGGGTTTTTTTTTGCCCCTGTCAGTGGCACAACGTCTTTGGTATCTAATGACAGCGTCCCACTGTGGTGAAGCTTGCCGACCTTCTAGCAAGGTTCTAGGTACAGGTGACAAAAGCCATGTCCTGCATGGCCGGGGCCACCTTGCCATAGCAGCACCTGCTCCTGTGTTCAGCTTCCTTGGAAGACAGTCTGTGCTTACTCTTAAGGATTCAAAGACGGCAGCGAGCACTGGGGGACCTCAGCTTTGGGGCCAGGGCCATCTGCTCAGCTAGAGACTTTTGTGGAAATGAACCTCCTCTGGGAAGGGTCTGGTGCACCTCAGCGGCTCCATCATGCCTCTGCGTCTTATTTGGACAGCACAATTGTTTGACCATGTACCCACGTGTACGTAATAAGGACTTTTTAAAGCTTTGAGACAGCATCTTATGGAAAACAGCAGGATCAGTAATAAAATGCCACTGTTGCTTTTTAAATGACAAAAGGCCGGGTGTGGAAACTTGTTCTAATAGTTCTCCTCTTGTTTTGTTTTATTAGAGTTTATCACTTACACATAACAGTTGGGTTCATGTTGACAAATGGTACAGGCATGGGATCCGATTCTCTCCATTTCAGTCCCACCCCCTTCCTCCCGCTCCTCCGCCTTCCTCACTCTGCTGCCCTCCCTGCCATCTATTTATTTATTTATTTTTGTCTGGTGTTTTATAAAGAAGGTGGATTCCCCTAGTATGTGTATATAACACAGAACTGGTTGTGCTAAATTCATTCCCCATTCCCGACTCCTGTCCCTCCCCCTCCATCTCCGTCTCCCTCTCTGCTCACTAATCTTCCCTACACTGTGGGTATCTGATCCTCTCTACTTTCCCCCTTATTTTGCTGTGGCTTCCACATATGAGAGAGAACATGTGGCCCTTGGTTCTCGTTCTACTTTTAGGGCTCTTCGGCTTGTTGTGTCTGGGAATCAGAGATCACAGCACCCAGGCAAGACGGCCTTTTGTACTCAATGTGATGGCACCTGTGGCAGGGGAGGGGTGTTTCCTACAGCTCATGGCTTCTGCAGCCTGCCCAGGGAGGCTGTTTTTGACAGTAAGGGTTTGGACCTGTTAGTGGAGAAGGGAAATCAGGAGTATGGAGAGAGGACAGGCACAGACATTCAAATTCTGCAGTACGGCAGGAAGCCCCATTCAACAAACCGGCTTCTAGAACAAGGTTTTAATTAAGAAAGTGAATAGGAATGCTCCATTTGAGAGCTCTGATTGCTAGAAAACTTTGGAAAATAGTATTCAAAAGAACAGAGTGGCAGGTGCTCATGGATAAAGGGCTAAATGAAACTCTTGCAATCCAGGTAGGAAGAAGGCTGGCTGGGAGATACAGGAGATAAAGGGACAAGGGGCATCATTCAGGTCCTGATGGATATGTGCTCAGAATGGCACTGAGGTGCCTGAAACCCCCTGGTGGGACCATGAAGCACCTCCTTGGCAGTGCTGTCCCAGGGTGGCCGCATCAGCACCCGCCCCTGGGAGCTGGGTGCCCTGACCTTCAGGGTAACCAGGATTGGAGACTCCTGCAGTTGGGGCAAGGACCAGCTGACTCTGACGAGCAGCAGGAACATCGTCGTTGGGTCAGCACTAACTAGTGGCTGCTTGGGTAGCAGAGGACTTTGGATCACAGTACACACAGCTGAGCCAGCAGTCCCCACTGAGCTGGGAAGCCCAGCAGCTCCACACAGGGTGTTGCCAAGAGTAGCACCCAGCTTATTGGCAGGGCTTACACGACCAGCTCCTACTGAGAGCGGGGATCTTGTAACGCAGCCTCTCGTCTCTGCCACTCAGCGGTACTGCCTGTGCAGCCAGACCTGGCCACCCAGGCCCATCCTGTGGAAGCGCCGATTCTTCCAAAGCTGGGGCCGTGCAGCCATTCAGCTGGGTTTGGTTCTGTTCCCTGGCACACGTTTTGTTGGCAGGTAGCTATGGAATCACTATTTCAGATTTTAAATTGTCAACCAAAAATCATTAGCTCTGCTTTCTAAGAGGGAGTCAAGTTTCTAGCTTCTCAATTACCAACATTTGATTTTTGGTTGAGTGTTTTTATTGATGTTGTAGAAACATGTCCAGTTTGTGAGGAGGAAAAATGAAAGTGACTTAGGGCTTGGGGCTCCTCTGCCCAGAAAGGAAGAGAGCAACCATGGTTTGGGTGGCTCTCATTGATTTCCTGGTGACATCTATCGGGGCAGGTACACACACACACACACACACACACAGTCACACACACGCGGATCGTGCAGTCTTAGGAGCTGGTTTCACCCTGGGTATTCGTGGAGCATTGCTGATCTCTGCTCCCATCCACCCCTCCCCAGCACATGTTCTATCTACAGACTTTGCTTGTTGGGTAGATATTTACTGGGGCTTGTGCTATAGGGGGCTGTGGCACACAGGGGAAGAAGACTCATCCAAGTGCAATCAAAGGCACTGAGGGCTGAGGGAGGTGCTGGGTCCCTGCAAGCACACTGCAAGTGCACCAAGTACTGGAGTCCAGTACTGGATCCCGTGGGAGGTCAGGGCAAGGTAGGGGTGCTCTAGGGTGAGGCCCAGCTCATATGCCCAAGCCTAATCTCTCCCCTGGGCTGAAGAATTAGAGACACTGACCCCCCTGAGCCCCACCCCTCCTTGGCTTCCCACAGGAGACCCGCAGGTGAGCGTGGCCAAGACAGACCGCCGTGCTCTCTGGAGGAGCCCCCCTGTCTTGCTGACAGCTGGAGACAGGACAGTTTGGGCCCCTTGCCCATGTTTCCCAGCCCAGGCCATCTGCAAACCTGAGCTCATACCACAGCTTGTCTTCCCCTCTCACTCTCTGTCCTGGCCCACACCTGCCGCCCTCCTGGCTGCCCAAGGGGCATCCCCACGGATCTCCATCACTCCACCAGGAGCAGCCAGGATCTGCCTCCGGTGTCCATGGGTCACAGGCACTGTTGATTGACAGGCCTCATAGGCCACACTCTAGTGGAGTGGCCAAAATCCAGAATGCTGACAGCACGGCATGCTGGCGAGGACAAGCTACAGGGACACTGGCGCGCACTGCTGGTATTGCAAACTAGTTACAGCCACTGTGCAGGCTGTACGACGGCTCCTCGCACAACTAAACACACTCTGCCATACGGTCCAGCAGTTGTGCTCCTCGGCCTTTACCCAGATCAGTGGAAAACTTGGGTTGATACAAAAACCTGCACACGCCATTCATAACGTCTTTGTTCTTAATTGCCAGAACTATGGAAGGGCAAGACGTCAATCTATAGGCAAGTGGCTAAGTGGAAGGTCACTCAGACATTTAAAAATATTAAATGACACAGAGGAAACTTGAGTTGTAAATGAAAGGAATCACCCTGAAAAGTCTACAACCTGCAAGGCCAACCACATGACACTGTGCAAGGCCAACCAGGTGACACTGTGCAAGGCCAACCACGTGACACTGTGCAAGGCCAACCACGTGACACTCTGCAAGGTCAACCACATGACACTCTGCAAACCAACCACATGGCACTCTGGAAGGCCAACCTCCTGGCACTCTGGAAGGCCAACCACGTGACACTCTGGAAGGTCAACCATGTGACACTTTGCAAGGCCAACCACATGGCACTCTGGAAGGTCAACCATGTGACACTCTGCAAGGCCAACCACATGACACTGTGGAAGGTCAACCATGCGACACTCTGGAAGGTCAACCTCATGGCACTCTAGAAGGCCAACCACATGGCACTCTGGAAGGTCAACTACGTGACCCTCTGCAAGGCCAACCACGTGTCACTCTGGAAGAGGCAGAAGAGTAAAAGATCAGCAGCTGCCAGAGGCTCAGGGGAGAGATGCGCAGGTGGGGAAGAGGTGGAGAGCATGGTTTCCTAGGGCAGGAAGGACACAGCAATGGTGTCCTGTGGCTCCATTGTTGTCAAACCCATAGAACTAGAACATAGGACTCTGAGAATCCTAATGTGAACTCTGCACACTGGTTAATAATAAATTCCAACGCCAGCTAATCAGTGGAAGGAGCTGCCGGGCAAGATGCTAATCGGGTGGTCAGTTTGTGTCGAGGGGTTTGGGCTGTCAAACACTGTATCTGGGTGTGAGTGGGGGCAGATCTGAAGGCGGCTGAACCACAGAGTGAGGGGCAGCCCCCCTGTGGAGGGTCCCCAGGAAGAACATGGGCAGGGATGGAGGAGTCCCTGTTCCCATGCTGGGGCATCGATCACTGGCCCGAAAACCGGAACGCTCGGTCCGCAGTCTTTGGTTTCAGGGATTCCCTGGGCCACTCCCTGCTCCCTCCCCTGCTGTCCCAACCTTTATCTTTGGTGTTGGGGTGAGATTTACGTCACAGGCTGCTGCCTTTCCAGCTTTTGGCCTTGGACTGTATTACATGCCTGTCCTCCTGGTTCCCCAGCTAGCCGCTCCTGGGCCTTCTTGGCCTCCATGCTCAGCTGATCCACTTGCTGTTGGTCTGGTTTCTCTGGACAACCCAGCTAATACATGAAGAGTCAGGGAAACTGGGAACTTCTCGGAACCTTCCCCCCCCCACCCCCCGTCTTCCTGCAAACGTGAATTGTCATGAAAGGACCTGGTGACTAAAGAGAACACCTCCTGGGCTGGCTGTCATGGACAGGGGAGAATCGAAGCCCTCGGGGTTGCCGTGGCTCCAGCAATCTGACCGGCTTCCTCCAGCTCCAACAGGCCCTCTCTCTCCTGCAGGTGCTCCAGAACCCTCTGTGTCTTGGTTTCCAGTCCCAGGAGATCCCAGGAGGCTGCCTTGTCACCCCCTCTGGAGAAGTAAGTCCTGGAAGGCTGGTCCTGGTCCCCTGCCTCTGGAAAGAAGCTCTGGGTATATAGGGCCTCTCCATCTTCCTCCGGACTCAAGCCTACTTTGGGGACAGCTGGGGAGATCCTTGTCACACAGAGACAGAAGGGAGTGGCATGCTGTGGCTCATGTGGAGCAAGATGAAGTACAGGAGGGATGGGGGGAGGGTGGTGATGCAGTGTGGGCTGTGCACCTCGTGGCCTGCCAGCCCCGGGTACCGGGGAACGCGACCCTGGCACCTGCAGTGGCCTTCTCCCTGGCAGTGGGTGGACCACGTGCCCTTTCCCCTGTGCCCTGCCCCAGGGCATTCAGGGTGCAGCACCCCCTTCCTCCTGGTGACCACTCACCCAGAGGACTGCAGGGCATGTGTGAGAGGAGGACCACTAGGTGGTCCTTGTGCTAAGGCCGGAACTACAAGTGGCAGAAGGAAGGGGCCAGAGCGCCTCTTCCTGAGAAGCCACGGGCCACCTTCTGAGATAGGGACACTGTCTGTGGCTCCTCCTCCTCGGGCCTCTTGGAGACCACCTGACTTGGGGTCCTGGCTTCGCAGGGTTGGTCTCCCGGGGTGTGTCTGGACCTTCACCACGCTCTCCGTAAGGTGGAGTCACAGAACATTGGCGGAAAGGTGAACGAAGTGATGCGTGTGGCATTGTGTGGCATCTGGAAACTCTGCTGGGTGGACACAGGACACTGAGCTCATGTCCTTGAACTGTGAGGACACTTCCTATGCCCTGAGGCCATCTGTAGAAATGAACCCACATAGTTTCCACTCTACTTTCTAGCTAATGTCAGGAAACAAAGGTGTCATTGAATGGTCAATATCTAATGATTTGTTGTGAGAAAAAAACCAATAAATTCTGTGAAAAAAATAAAGTTTAATTAATTTGGGTCAATAAAAATCACAACTTTCCTTGCAACAAACTTGAGCTCATCCTGTTTCTTGGCCTCACTCACTAAAGGACTCCTGTGCACGCGGTGCCCTGGCCTCACGGGCCTGGCAGTCTCCTGTGAGGGACGTGGCAAGCAGGAAGCCCTACCTACCTGCCGGTCTTTCTCTTGAGGGAAAGCTGCTTAGTGTTATTCTATGATCCTCACTGGAGGCAAATGCGTGTCCATGACAGGCCGGTCCCTAGCCCCTGGTGACTGCTGAGTCTCAGTCTGGCTGACTTTCCACAGAGGTGCAGCAGAAGGGCCGGGGCCTGGCTCTGGCCCCGCAGGAGCTCACCGTGGGGCCAGAGGTCACCACCGACCTGCTCTGTGAGTGTGGAACTCAGGAGCCTCCACAGTACCCCCCGCCATGGGCCTCGGGTGGGCATGCCAGGACACACAAAGGCAGTGGTGTGGCCAGTGCCATCTGCAGAGGCCCAGACCCCTGCTTGGGCATTCTGCCTGAGGTCATCACTGCAGTGGGTGCCCCTGGGCCAGCAGTCAGGGTGTGATGCCAATGCCATCCAGCCCTGGTGAGGAGAGGCAAGGGGTTCCCCTCGACCCACGATCCAACAAGCAGTGGCCACGGGAGCAGTGTTTGGGAACCCAGCTGATTGCTGGCTCACTGTTGAAGCATGGCTCTTGGGGACCCCTGGGAGTCCAGGATGGATTTCAACTTGACAGGTGCCAAAGGAGGCTTTCTCGGGGTGGGGACTCTCCAGGACAGAGTTTGGGGTGGATGACTCAGGATCCAGGCAGCTGAGGGGAGGGGGCTTCCAGCTGGGGCCATGTCCCCCCAACCCCATGTCTACAGAGAAGGGAGTGCAGATGACAGCCTTTGCCAGGTCCCCGGGTCACGAAGGGAGATGGGAAGCCACAGGCTTGACAGGCCCACATCCCTGTGAGGATGTAGAGACATCTTAATGAAAATAGACAGACGTGCGAGGGCTGGCAGATTTTGCGGGGAGGTAACTGTTCCACCATGTGGAATTGTGGTGGTCCACCCTCAGGTGGGCCCGGTCATCTGTGCCCACTTGTCCCTCTTTGGTTCTGATCCATGGAAGTTGAAAGTGAGAGGCGGAGCGAGAAGACTGCGGAAGGGAAAGTGACCGGAGAGGAGGCAGCGTCACTGGAGCGACTTCTGTGGGACAGAGCACGTCGCCATGTTAAAGCCGTCTTCAGAAAGTGGACTTGAAGCTCCAGTGCCTGGGGAGTGGGAAGGGGTGGGGAAGACGCAGGAGGGCCTTGGGGGCTGCGGGGTGGAGGGGCCTGGGCTTTGACACGACTCCTGACAGCCGTGCTGGTAGGGCAAGTGCCTGCCCCTGAAGTCCCGCGAGAAGGCCAGGGCAGCGCTCTGCGTTCCAGGGGACCTCACCGTCCCTCCTGCTCACAGCACACACAGCACCGGAAATAAGGCTCCAGGGACCTGAAATAAGGCTGCATGGTAACAGTGAGCAGCAGAGGGTCCTCCTGGTACACAGGGCATTGGGCCCGGGCTATGGCATTGTCACAGTGTCTTTTCCCTTGCAAGGCACCGGATCTGGCACGGAGGCCATGGGGACTTTCAGGAGCCCTCTTGGAGAGTTCCCCCACTCCTCGGGACCATGCGCTGCAACACCACGTTACTTCTCAATAACTCCACCAAAACCCAGCTCTCCGTATCCACGGCTTCGCCCCCAGCCTGTTGATGCCTGCCCTTCATAAATCAAAACATTGCTAAGTCTATCCCCAGGTGAGCGACATAAAGGGCTTCATTGTTCCAAGGCCCGCTGACAGCGGCGTTGGGCAGGCCCGTTGTCTGTGTGCGGGACCCAGGCTCACACTGCCTGGTGGTTTAACCATTAGCCAGATGCGCTGCAGGGTGAGTCACAGCAGCCTGAGCCTGCGGCTCCTGGACGGTTTGCTCAGATCTGCATTAGGTGCTTCCCCTCAGTAAGATGGAACTCCTTTATTTCAGACCATAATTGCTACATGTGCTCACAAATGATTTACTGTTGTAGACGGCAAGGCACCCTTGGAACGCTTGCCAAAGGGCGTCGACCGCTATTGATATGTACATAAAGATGATAGATGATGGACTATACCCACCAAATTGCTACCTGTTATGATTAGTGATCCCCGTGTTTTGTTTTGTGGAGCTTAGGTGGTGCAGGATCGCCCCAAGTGCTGGGCACATTCCTGCCTGGTGACGCAGGCACGGGGCTGCTCTCAGACAGGCAGGGTGATGCCAGGCGGGATCTGCAGGCGACCTAACAAAGACTCCAGCTCAGGTTTCAGAGAGCGTCAGCGGTGCCCACACGTCAGCACAGCTGGCACCGCTGAGCCGAGGAGCAGCTGGTTCTGCCGTCGGTCCTCTTAGTGAGTGCCCTGCGTTTACAGCGGCTTGTGGCAGACACGTAAGGCTCTGGCCTCTGGTTCTGACGGGATCACAGGTTCCCTCACTTCAGACGCCAGCTTCCTGCCCCATTTCCAGACTGGATGGACTTGCAGTGGGTGAGACATGGCAGAGGGGACTTTAGGAAGCAGGTGCACAGGGTCCAAGAGCATAAGGTCAGGGGGATCGCAGCAACCCCCCAGACATAAAATGAAAAGCCAGAAGACAAACAGAGGCCATGTAGCAAAACATCCCTACGACTTTTTTCAAAAAGAGCTTTTCCTCCAGTGGGAGTCCTGGAGCAAGACAGAGTGAACAGAGGGAAGGACACCTGCTCTGTGCCCCTGAAGCTACCACAAAGCCGCTCAGCTCCGTCCACTCCAGAACCAAGTGCATCAGTTGGCACCGCCCACCCAAGACCCCCACAGCACTGAGTCGCATCTGCCCAGACTTGAGCTGCACATGGAGAAGCCAGCTCAGGTGGCTCCTCTGGACCCTGCGTCTGCACACGAGGAAATGGGGCCCAGAGAACTCCCCGGTCTTTCTCAGGTCACCCAGCCAGGAAGAGAACTCGGGGCCCAGCCTCCCCAGGGTCCCTTTCATTTCAACATTGTGAGCACCTTCCTGCTCACAGCCCACGTGGAAATCATCATTTTATATAAAGATGAGTCAACTTAACTCTGAAAAATGAATAACTCCAAAAAGAAGCTTTCCATGTGGCTGGGCAATGAGTTATCTGGGTAATTCCAAGGACTTCAAAAGTGACTTCTGGCTGGACAGGGCCTTCAAACACGGGACTACCAGGTCTGGGGACCATACTGGGGGCTCCATGTCAACCCCATGCCATGCCCTTCCTTTGCCTCTGGGGACAGGCTGGCAGCGCTGCTTCTGCAGCCCCAGGAGGAAGCGGAGCCAGGAGCAGGATGTGGCTCTGGAGAGGGCCCTGTCCCAGCCGGGCTCTCAGATGCTGCTCCTGCCATTCACTTGAGACGGCTCCCCCCTCCCCACCGGCCGTTCCTTCTGGTGGAAGGGCCCTGCGGTTTCATCTCAGTGATACGGTGAGACACACAGACCTGGACACCAGTCGAAGACAGGCTCCTATTCTCACTGACTCCTAGAAACCAGGACAACTCACCACCAGGGTCAGTTGGAGCCTGGGGAGGGGGAAGGCAGGTGGGGGCCAAGGCAGGTGGAGGCCTTCAGTGGGGCTTGCAGAGGGACCAGTGAGACAGGATGGGCAGGCCCATGGCTGGCTGGGGAGGGAAGGCTGGGGCACTGGCCCAGGAGCTGGCTGACTCCAAGGGGGCCTTCCTCCCAGGACAGTGAGCCTCCCTATTAGAGCATCAGGTACAGAAACTAGAGGAGGGTTTGGATGTGAGGGTCCCCGCTTAGTTCAGAGGGGAAGGGATTGGGTTATGAGAGCCTTACCCAGTCAGTGACTCGATCCCTGGGAGGTGACCGCAGGCAGGTGAGGTGTGGCTGGAGGAGGGGGGTCCCAGGGTGTGCCTGGGGGGCTCACAGCTTGTCTGCTCCCTGCTGTGATGTCCTGAGCTGATTCACCCCACCACTCTTCTGCCATGATGTCCTGTGTCACGGCGAGCCCCAAAGGATGGAGCTGGCTGTCTATGGGAGTCCCGAATAAACTTTTCCTCTTTGACTTGTGTTTTACAGGTCTTTTCACCACAGAAGCAAAAAACTGAGTAAAACAATGAGTTTGCTGCTCAAGCAGTGTGATGTGTGATGGCCTTCAGACCTGACATGCCGAGAGGAGGGCCAGTGGAGGAATCGGGCGGGAGAGAGCGTTAGGAGGCCAGGCCAAGGCAGAGGCTAGGGTAAGGCAGAGGAAGGCAGAGGCCAGGGCACAGACACATGCAAAAGGACTGCAGAGGACACAGGGAGATGTCCCCAGGCTGTGGAGCGAGAGGCCTCAGAGGGTGAATGATCCCGGAATTCCAGCCTCCAGAGCTTTGAGGCTACAAATCCCCGTTGGTCAAGTCCCAGGCTGTGGTGCTGGGTCATGGCATCCCTGACCCCTGCCATAGCATGCAGTTGTCACACCACCTCTGGCGTCAGGGATCACAGCCACGCGTCCTGACGGGGCTTGGGATGAGGGGCTACCCAGGGCAGGTATGCCAGGGAGCACCCCCAACCTTTCCCCATCCAGAACCCTGACCTCACCACCCACGCGCTCACCAGCACCTGTGGGCTGTATCCATTGGCCATGCCACATCTGGTTTTGGAGGGTCTGTCACCGTGGACCCAAGCCCCTGCTATTTTCCCATGATGCACGCGACAGGCCTGGACTGTAACCAGCAACCGCTGGAGGTGAAGCCAAGGACAGGGAGTAATCGCAGGGTGAAGCGAGGAGTATGCAGATTGGCCAGGAAGTCCCTGTAAGAGCTAGCACCTGACAGCCAAGCCACACCACTCCAACCTGGCAGCCAGCCAGAGGGGACAGGAAAGAGTGGACGGCACCTGTGTAGCAGTGCTGCTGCAGCCCCAGAGGGCGGGCAGAGGCTCCTCCTGGGGTGCCATCTCCCGGCAGGTAGGCCCAGGGGCAGGCACTGTGGCATGGAGCCTCAGAAAGTGTGGCTACCCCGACACCCGGGCTCCTCTCGCGGTGACTGTGGGTCTCTTGGCAACCTGTACCCTGCCAACAACTCTGCACTCGGGGTCACTGGAGCAGCAGTGGGGACGGGGCTTCTTCCTGGAGGCGTGGCTGGTGGAGCCTCCTGGTACCCCCACACCAGGGCCCTCAGGAGCCCAGGCTCGCAGGGAGTGTGCAGCTGCCTGGGTCAGGTCTGGTGGCAGGTGCCGGAGAGGAGCTCCCACTTGCTCTGCAGTCACTGTGGCCACACCAAAGATGCTCCTTGGGGGACATTCTTCTGGTGTCTGTCATGGACCCCTGAGCATCTCACCTGAGGGTCCCCCAGTAGGCCCTCTCGGGCCCTTTAGGTGCTAGCTCCTAGAGGGCCAAGCCACACTGCGCCATCAGGACACTCTGGGGAGACAGAGACCCAGTGACCAGGGCAAGGGCAAGGGCAGGGCAGGCACGTTCACAGCTGCCATCTGACCTCTAGGAAGGGCAGGGCTCTGACGCCAGCTCGGTTCCCGGTGCCTGATACAGAGCCAGGCCGCCCAGGCTCCCGTAAGAACCGCAAGAGCTGATGTCAGCCTTGCCTGGGACTCTGCTGTCCTGTCCTGCAGCAGGCTCTGTGGAGCCCACCACTCACTGCATGAGTGGGCGAGTGCTGGTGTGGCTGTGGAACCTCCCCAGAGTGTCCCGACGGCTTGTGAAGAAGCGCCTCTGGTCTTGAGCCACGAGAAGAGATGGCACCTGTGGGGGGCGAGATAAGCCTGGAGATTTATCTCCCTCTGTGGGTAGAAGCCCTTCCGATGGGCACTTGTTCCGCACACTTGGATACCCCTGAGATAGGGGCTCTGAAATGACAGATGGTATCTCCCCGTCACCGTGCAGGAGCATGTGGCCAAGTGTCACTCGTCCTCCTGACCCAGGAGAAGAGCAGGCGGCAGCTGCTTTGCAACACCTACAGGCTCAGGGTTGGGCTGTGGGTCAGCAGTTCTCTTATGGGAGTTGAAAATGACCTTCCATTTGCTCCCTGCTCCCAGCCAGTCTTTCTGAAGCACCAGCTTCCCTGGTGATCTCCCCAGAGCCCTCAGTGGTGCCCAGGTAGTCCTTAGTAAGCCAAGTGCTGCTTGTGGTACTGCCCTTAAGGCCCCTGCGCCCCACCTAGGCTGTCCTCCGTGGACACCCTCCCTGAACGCCCTCTTCTTTTCATACCCATGCCGCTGGCTGAGGAGTGGGCTGCACTGTGTCTGGCTAACCCTGCCCACCTTACATTTGCCCAGGATGCCAGATGCAGTCTGACGCAGGGTAGTTAATAGGTAGTGCTGAGTCAGCACAGTTTCTTGAATTAAATCTCCACAGGACGAGCTGAGGACTCTGCCGTATGACCAGTCCTTTAGCCCCATAGAAGGTGCCAGGGTTGCCGAGGCTCAGGTGGGTGGGGATGCAGCCTGCTAACTTTGGTGACTTAGATCATTTTAGATCTAAGTCAAATGCTGCAGAGGAGCTCCCCGTGGTAGAGACAGACCCAGGGGCAGGTCTGACCACGTGTTCTCTGCAAATTAGTTCAACAGGTGCAGATGCATGCCAGGAATTGAGGCCTGGCCGCGGAGAAGCAGTTTCCATAGAAACGAAGCTACCCTGCCTGCTCTCCTGACACTCTACCCCAGCCCTCTCACTCTGCCGTGAGCCGAGAGGTGCCAGGTAAGGCCCCGAGGGCTGGCGTGGCTCTGAAGCAGCGCACCTAACCAGGCATGTGAGGCCTCAGGCTGACCTAAGCTTCCTGCTTCTCACCTGCCCCCACTGTTTGGCAGGACAGGACAATGGACAAGTCCACCCCACTCCCTGATAGGTGGCAAGACTGGAGGTGGAACTGCACTACCAGAAACATGCTCATCTGCCACAGGACCCTGGGCAGAGGCACTACCGTGGGAGGCCAGGGCCCAGGTCAGCCTGGGGCGGAAGGCCACAGAAGCCACACGGGCCCAAGGCTCGGCAGGCAGTGCACTCCAACTGCCCTGAGTCCCACCCCAGAGAGGAAGTCCAGAAGGACGACGGGCCCTCTGGCCCTGCGAGAAGCACTACGTTAGCACGTCCACCCCCAAAGCCTCAGGACAGCGCAGGCCAAGCACTTTGTTAAGACCCTCAAGATCAAAATAAAGACTCCTTGGCTGCAGGCAGAACCTTAGCCCAGACGTGCAGGCTGCACTTGGCCTGGGGGGCCCCGGAGCCCACACGCGCTGTCCGGTTCAACTCAGCCCAGGCCACGCGACCTGGCCTGCGGACCCCGACCGTGGAGCCTAGTGTGCCGTCTCCCTGCTGTGCACCCCAGAGAGTCTGAGAAGCTCCTTCCACAGGAGAATCCAAAAGTGATAACTGCAGGAGTTAGGCACAGGCTCCCTTGGCAAACCACAGGGAGGAACCAGTCTCCTCTTTTCCCTGGATTCAAGTCAGAATGACTTGAATTATTTTATTTCTTCCAGAGGTTGACATATTTTCCAGAGTAACACGCACTGGAGATTTCATCATTGTCACTGTGGGTCACTGTCGCCTCGAGACATGACGGAATGCCATATTCCCACTTGGCAGAACCACCCCAGAAAACGTCCATTAGGTGGAAACTGGGATTCATGGGCTCCAGCTGTGGTCAAGCTGTTTTTCCCTTCATACCACAAAAGAAAAGATACTGCTCATAAGCTCCACCCTCACATGGCCAGGCCTTCTACTTCAGGTGGATGAAGGCTTTCCATCAAGCACAGTAATTTAAGCTATGAGTGGAAAATGGAAGGAAGAAGGAGGTAGTCTTGTTAACAGTCTTTACTATGTGGTTGTCATCATCTTTACCTTAATGTTTCCTTTTAGAATAAAAAGGTCCCCAGACAGAGCCGTTGTGTTTCTCTGTTCTTCCCAACACGGATTGGTGCCCCGGCCTGTCTCTGCACATACCGCGAGGCACCACTTTTCTGTGTGAAGCATCTCAGGGCCTGGCGAGCCTCAGGATAGAGAGGGCTCTGCACAGGGACAGGAGCTCATGGTGCTGGGAGCTGCCAGAAGCCTGGGGCTCCAGGGTAGGCCTGGCCAGGAGGAGGCTTCCTGAGAGAAGTCACAGCGTCTTCCTCGAGGTCGCCTGCTGTCTCGCATCTTGTTGCTGATGTGGGTTGCTCGGTGAGCTCAAGAAGGTCTGCTCAAGTCCCAACCCCTGGTGCCTGCGAACGTGGCCTACTTGGGAACTGGATCTTTGCAGAGACAATTAGTTACCAAGAGGTCATGCTGGATGAGGATGGGGTTCCCCCAACTGGTGTCCTTATAGAGAAAGGAGGGAAGCCAGGCAGAGGCACCCAGGAAGCAGGCCCTGGGACAGCAGAGGCAGAGGCCAGGGTGCCCAGGACCAGATCCCAGCCACCTGCAAGGCTGGGGCAGAGGAGCCTCCCCTGGAACCTCCAAGGGCACGGCCCCAGGATGACTGACCTCCCACTCCGGCCTCCAGACCCGGAGAAGAGGCATTTGTTGGGAGCATCAGGTCTGCATTGCTGCAGGCAAGGCCCAGCAGCGGGCAAGGCTGGCTTTGGTGCCTCGTTGGTCTCTTTGGGGCTGTTTCCTTCTCTGCACCTGCTGCCTTGGAAGTCCCTGACCCCTCCCAGGTGTGCAGGGACAGAAGGCACTTACTGCCAGCCACTATAACAGCATTGATGTCCTGGAAAAAGGGGAACAGGTAAAATATCCAAGCCAGTCCTTCACAGGCTGGGTAAAGGAGTCACGAACCAGGAAGTTGCTGGGCAGTGTATTTTTTGCATCAGTTGTGTTCACCATTTTTTTTCTGTCAGAATCATCTTCTTTGCATTGGAAATAATATTTCAACTGTCCTTAATTTTTATCACCACACTTTCCTTCATTTCACAAAGAGAAATGAGTGCAGAGTCAGAGCCATTTCCATGGGTGCCAAACAGAGGGGGGGAAGTGTTTTCTACTGAGGCAGGAGTCCCCCTGCAGACCCTCCCATTTGCAGGACCCAGTCCTCAGAGGAGAACAGAACTGGGCAGATCCTACTTCCTGCAGCTTCCAGCTGCTGAGTCCAGGCTTATTTTTTATTTGCCCTGGAGCCTAAGGCCACTGGTTTAAAGACACCTCCCCTCCACAGGGACAGAGCTCCCTTCAGCACCCAGTCAGGTGGAGTGCTAGCAGGCGCTGGGGTCAGGACAGGTGGAGACAGGTCAGGGAGTGGAGCGTAGTCCCCCAAGTGAGTCTTTCCAGGTCCCACTTGGCCTCATTCCCGCCATCAGGCCTCCCGACTGCGGAGACAGGGTTGCTATGCCTCCCTCTGGAAAATCAAGGCAAATTTGAGGCCTGGTCATTTAAGTAGGTCCATTGTCCCTGGCTGTGTAATTGGTGATCAAGAAGGCCATAAAACCGCGGGCAGTTGAAAGGCTGTTGGAAAGTGAAAGGGGAGGCTCCCAGGCTTCTGTGAGGGGCCCAGCTTTCACCCTCCCGTGAACCAGAGTTTATGGAAAGACCTGAGACAAGCCTCTTGTTTAACCTCCGGGAGGGGGACAGCAGAGAGCCGGGGAAATCAAAACCAAAGAGAATTAATGAGCCCTCACGTATTGTCCTGTTTCCTTTGTTGTTAAAAAAAATCTGGGTGACAAGAAGAAGTAAGAGGAGAGTGTGCAGAAGAAGCTTAATATCAGGCTGTAAATTCCACCAAACATTAACTTCATTACACGGCAATTACCGCCCGTAATTGGCAGGAGGGAAGATTCCACCTTCTCCTCATTTACAGTTGTGCAGGGATCAGCACTTTTGCTCCTGGCAAAGGTCACTCCCTGATAACGGGTCCCAGTTAATGAGAAATGGGGAGCCGGCGCAGGCGGACATGGGGTGGCTTCTGGCCGGCCCTCCGCCCAGCACCAGGCCTGGGAAGGCTTTCGGGAACTCCGACGGGGGCACTCGCTGGGTAGACATTAACTTCTTTTTGTGTCTTTTCTTTTTCAGAAACATCTGCAGACAAAGCTTGGGAGTTCCACTTGTAAAATCCCAGACTGGAAGGATTTGGTTCTCCTTGTACATAGAAGGCCACATAGGAAAGTTCTCTGAGCTCACTTGTGCATCTTGAGTCACTGTGACGACAGAAGCATCTCAGTCACCACAGTGAACAACAGGAAATGCACCAAAAAAACAGCACGCACTGTCCCTGCTTTGGGCCAGCCATGGTGGGAGCCCCCCTGCTCCTTCAAGACATGCCTTGGCCCCCGCCCTGCCCAGAGCTCAGAGCCTGGGAGGGACCGCAGGGCGGGCAGGGTTCTCCTGAACAGCCCTGCCTTTCCTCCCCATAAGGTGGCTCCCAGTGCAGTCAGGCTGGACGTGGCTGCCCAGGCATCGGGTGAGCTGGGCTCCATCTGCAAAGAGATGTGGCTTCCTCCTTGCAATCGAGGCCATACGCTCACCACAGGTGCCAGGTTTTCCAGATTCCCACTCACAGACTGTGATTTTCCTAAAAGCGTCAGCCGTGCGGTGATTCAGAATCACCTCCGTACGCCACTGAAGAAGGAGACCTTGCTTCTTCTCCAGATAAGAGGTGGAAGTCCCTCTCCACCCCTGAAATTCCCCTCCCGCCCCCGCAGGAACCCAAACAACCAGAATTCTCTCACTGTGTTCTCTGTGAGGCTGGAATGGCTTTGCTTAGTTCTCGGAGGCCTGGTGAGGCTGACTGAACTGCTGTGACACTAGAGTGACACACAAGGGACAGTGTCAAGCTCTGAAGGGAGGGAAACCCCTCAAACAGGCACTGTCAGAAAGCCTCCTCTCAGGGGTGTGGGCAGGGCTTGGGCTGTGGCCACAGGAAGGACCCACTCACAGCAGGAGAACCGGTGGGAACCATGACTTTGACCATTTGGGGTGAGCTGGGTGAAGGGCAGATGGAACATCTGTGCCTATGGTTCAAATGTGCCCCAAAGTTTACGTGCAGACACCTGATCCCCAAACTAGCTGCAGAGGCCCACACTGTGTCCTGGACTTCCCAGGCCACGGGACCAAGATCCCAGGAGGCTTCTCTCTATTGTCAGTTATCCAGTCTGTCATTCTGTTGTGGCAACAGAAAAGAGGCGAAGACAACATATTGTATTTACAACTTCCCGTGAGTTTATAATTATTTCAAAATATTAAATTCACAAATACCATGAGATACCTCTTTGTGTAAGGGAATGATTTTTTAAAATAAGTGAGTTCAGAAGACAGAGATGTGTCTTTCTTCTATTCAACAGAGTCCTGGAAACTCTACCAGAGCAATTAGACAGAAGGAAGAAATTAAAGGGGTACAAATAGGAAAAGAAGAGCTCAAACTGTCCCTATTTGCTGATGACATGATTCTATACTTCGAAAACCCAAAAATCTCCACCAGAAAATGTCTAAACTCATAAATGAATTTGGCAAAGTAGCAGGATATAAAATTGACACCCATAAATCAATTGCATTCCTATACCTCAGTGATGAATCCACTGAAAGAGAAATTAGGAAAACCATCCAGTCCAGGATAGCCTCAAAGAAAATAAAATATTTGGGACTCAATCTAACAAAAGAAGTGAACCACCTCTACAATGAAAACTACAGAACTCTAAAGAAAGAAATTGAAGAAGACCTTAGGAAGATGGAAAGATCTCCCATGTTCTTGGATAGGCAGAATTAATATTAATATTGATAATATTGATAATGGCCGCACGACCAAAAATGCTTTAAGGATTTAATGCAATTCCTATTAAGGATCTGATGATGGTCTTCTTAGAAATAGACAAAGCAATCATGAAATTCATTTGGGAAAATAAGCAGCCCAGAATAGTCAAAGAAATCCTCAACAAGAAAAATATGAAGCAGGAGGCTTCACAGTACAAGACCTTAAATTATACTACAGAGCTATAGTAGCAAAAACAGCATGGTATTGGCACCAAAACAGACATGAAGTCCAATGGAACCAAATACAAGACACAGAGACACACCCACATAAAAACGTTTATCTCACACATACTAAAAAAAGGTACCATAAACACACATTGGGAAAAAAGATAGCCTCTTCAACAAATGGTGCTGAGAAAACTGGAAATCTGTATGTAATAAAATGAAATTAGACCCCTGTCTCTCAGCCTGCACTCAACTCAAAGTGGATCAAGGACATAGGTGTTAGACCACAGACTCTGCACCTACTAGAAGTGAGCTCAAATCTTCATCATGTCAGCACAACAAACAAATTCCTCAATAAGACTCCTAAAGCACAAGAAGTGAGATCAAGAATCAATAAGTGGGATTGTGTCAAACTAAAAAGCTTCTTCACAGCAAAGGAAACAATCAAGAACGTGAAGAGAGAACCTACAGAATGGGAGAAAATCGTTGCTTCCTGCACCTCAGATATATCATTAATCTCCAGGATATATAAAGAACACAAATAACACCCAAAATCCAAATAACCCAATCAATAAACGGGATAAGGAACTAAGCAGACACTTCATAGAAGAAAGAATACAATTGGTCAACAAATATATGAAAAATGTTCAGCATCACTAGCAGTTAGAGAAATGACAATTAGAACTACACTGAGATTTCATCTCACCTCAGTCAGAATGGCAATTATTAAGAATACAAGTTACAATAAATGTGGGCAAGGACGTGGTGGAAATAGATACACTCATACATTGCATGTGGGACTGCAAATTTGTGCAACCCCTTTGGGAAGCAGTATGGAGATTCCTTAGAAAAGTTGGATTGGAGTTCAGTTATCCCACTCCTAGGTCTATATCCAAAGGACTTAAAATCAGCACACTACAGAGTTGCAGCCACATCAATGTTCATAGCAGCTCAATTCACAGCAGTTTAGCTGTGGAACTAACCTAGATGCACTTCAATAGATGAATGGATGAAGAAAATGTGGTATATATACGCAATGGACTGTTACTCACCTTAAAGAAGAATGGATTTATGACATTTACCAGTAAATGGATGGAACTGGAGATTTTCATGCAATGTGAAATAAGCCAATCCCCCAAAACCAAAGGCAGAATGTTCTCTCTGATATGCGGATGCTGACTCACAATAGGTTCTGCGGGGAAGGAGCAGAGGTTCACCAAAGGCAGTAGAATGAACTGGAAACCACTTCCTATGTTCATACATGAATACTCGACCAGTATAACTCCACATCATGTACGACTACAAGAATAGGAAGTTACGCTACACGTATGTCACGTGTAACAAAATACACTGTACTGTCACGTATAACTAAAAAGAACAAATAAAAATAAATAAATAAAAGGTAAATAAATTATTCTTAAAGAACAGAATACACACATATTAAGTGCATTCGGGGTTCCTAAGTGACTTGCCCCTCAGTGTCCAGGTTGGCTGGAGTAGAATCGCCTCTGGAGGACCGAGGCTGGCCTTTGGTACCTCAGGTGGTTCTGGCCACAGTCCAGGTAAAACGAAGCTGGAACTGGCCTCCTCTTAAAGGTCAACTTGGGACTATGGCATGAAGTCAAGGCCCACACTTCAGGCAGCAGCAAAGGGACACTCTGATGACCCACAGAGACACTGAGGCAGAACAGCGTCTCCTCAAGCCCACTCACCCCAAGCCCGCCCCACACAGCCACATGAGGCCTGCCTGCCCACCCCTGTGCCCCGGGAGCAGGCCAGAGGTAGGTCTCCACGGAGGGCACCTGGGCTTCCCCGTGGGCATGCATGCCAGGCCAAGCACATGGCTTTACCCAGAACCAAGGCAAGGGCAGCACTCAGGAAAAGCAAAGCCAGAGAAGACCAGGGAGCAAGGGCTGCAGAGACCAGGCAGCCAAGAACTGGACATAACTCGGCTGAAGACAACCCAAGAGAGAGTGATGCTCATTTCCTCAAAAAGTGGAAAACGAGCCGGGCGCCGTGGCCCAGGCCTGAAATCCCAGCGGCCGGAGGCTGAGGCAGGAGGATCGCAAGGTCAAAGCCAGCCTCAGCAAGGTGAGGCACTAAGCACTCAGTGAGACCCTGTCTCCAAATAAAATACAAAACAGGGCTGGGATGTGCCTCAGTGGTCGAGTGCCCCAGTACCCCTATCCCCCAAAAGTTAGAAACCTTAGTATTATCTGAGCTGACAGTTCCACCTCTGAGTATGTATCTCAGAGGATTCGAAGTTGGACCTCACCAGGTCCATGGAAGCATGTTTTCAGTTGTGAAAAGTGGATGTGACCACAGTGTCCACTGAGAGCTATGTGCACCAGGGAAATGTGGTATGTACCTACAGGGAGTATCACCTGCCTCAACAAAGCGAGGCTCAGGCACAAGCCACAACCTCCGTGGAACGAGCCTGACAGAAAGGGACCAGCATTATGGCTCACTTACACAGAGCATCCAGAGTAGGCAGAGGCAGGAAGGAAAGGAGGCCGGCCAGCGGGGCTGAGGGAGGGCGGGGGGCTGAGGGCCAGCCGGGATCTGCATGATGACAGGTTCTGGTGACGGGAGGAAGGGAGGGTCACACAGCTGTGCCATGCACTCATTAGTGCCACAGGAGTGAAAGATATGGTTGGAATGGATTCTATGCTATGCAGTGGTCACACTTTTTTTTAAGAGAATAAGAGAAAACTAATGAGAACAACCCTGTGAAAGCCCAGGACACTGAGTGTAAGTCAGACTGAAGCAGAATGACCCCCACCGTGTGGCTGGAGGAGGTGCCTTCTGGAAATCGCCCTCAGCCAGCACAGGGCCCAGTGGAGAACACCTGACCCGTCCCCCTGCATCAGAGCCACACCGGACACAGGAGCAAGGGCACCCACCAGCAGGGCTTGCAGACAGGAAACCCAGGTTCAGCACTGACCCGTGTCCTCCGGAGCTTGAAACTGGAATCCACATCCAGACGTCCCCGGCATCAACGCCTTCATGCAACACAGTGGGACCAAGAGGCCATGGCGACCCCTTCATCTGCCTGGGTGTAATGGCCCTTCCTAGAGTGGTGTGTAGAGGCTCCTTTGTGTGAAGGCCACAGAGGCGTCTTCCATCAAGTCAGCCCAATTACAGAGAGAAGTCTGCTGAGCGGGTAAGAGTGAGAAGGGAGCAGGGGAGGGCAGTGTGATGTCAGGTGCAGAAGAGTCCAGGATCTCGGGACCGGAAGGGACCTCAGGTGGCTCTGCAGAGAGGAGAGGCGAGGGCCAAACCCCACCCAGGCTGGCCCCCAGGCTGGGCACTGCACACGTGAACGCCGCTGAGCTCCTCTGGGGGAGGAACCTCGGGGCCATCTACAGCCGAGGAAGAGCGTCCTAGGTGGCAGCCTGGGAAGAGGAGGCCAGGGTCTTGAGCGTGCAGACTGTTCCCTGCCACACAGATTGCAGACCAAGACCTGAGTGACGGTCAGAAGTCCACAGCAACCATCAGAAAGTCCCCGACCCCAGGGCAGGGTCTCCAGGTCACGCCTGGGGGGAGAGTGGGTGTGTGCTTGTTACCAAGCAGTGCGGCAGCCGCTGCCACAGACCAGGAGCGCTGCATCAGGAGGGTCGCCTCCAGACCAAGGGCAGGGGTCCAGGACCACCTGTGGCCAGTCCACGGCCCCCCAGAGGGCTCTCAGGAGGCGCCTCCTGCGTCTCCCAGCTCCCAGTGGGGTAGGTCATCGTGCCCTGTGGCCACGTCACCCCCTTCTCCGCCTCTGTGTCCCAGCCTCGTCTGGATCTCCTCATGCGCCCTCCCTCCAGTTGTAGGGTCCCTTTCCTTGCCCACGGTGCCCTCACTTTGACAGCAGACCCTTCAAGAATTCAAACCTGCTGAGAATTCCAACAGTGTCGTATTTCAGCCGCTCACAAAATGAGCTTTGGGGTTAGATTTTCAGAATCTCAGCTCTGTAGCTAGAGGGATAAAGAGGTTTCCAAGGAAGAATGCAGAGACTGTCAGGTCATCTCCCAGAGCCAGGCTCGGGCTTCTCCTCTGGCCTCAGCACAGTTTACAGCAGTCAGTGTCATCACGTGCCCCAAGTTGACTGAAGTCTTCTAATGAAAGACACACAGTTGCTCAGCCCGTTACCTCTGATTTGCTCCCTTTCTTTCTTTTGGGCCAAGGATTGAACTCAGAGACACTTGGCCACTGAGCCACATATCCAGCCCCCCCCCCCATATATTTTATTTTGAGGCAGGGTCTCACTGAGTTGCTTAGGGCTTTACTAAATTGCTGAGGCTGGCTTTGAAGTCATGATCCTCCTGCCTCAGCCTCCCAAGCTTCAGGTATTACAAGTGTGTACCACCACACCTGGCTCAGTCCTCTACCTCTTAACCTCTTACGAGCATCTATAGTGAGCATCGACACAATACCATGCATGATGGTTGCACTTCACACCCTGCCTACCCACGATCCCTTAACTACTGGAAATCTCACAGATGCCTATCAAATTCCAAAACCAACTCATAAAATTCATCTTTAAAATTCTGTTCCTGTAGAACTACTTCTGACACCCAAATCTGCATCAGTTTGGTTTCAACAGAGAAACAGAACCAGTAGGAGATATGAGGATGTAGAAATATAGATGGAGAGAGAAGGACAGGTAAACAGAGACACATACTAAAAAGAATTCAGCTCGCTCCAGCATGGATGGCCAATGCATCTGGATTCTGTAGGGCCGTCAGGTAGGCTGGGGACTCTGGTAGGACCTGATGCGGCTGTCCAATATCACCTCCTTCCTCCCAGAAGCCTCAGCTCTGCTATCAATGCCTCTTAATTGAATAGATCAGGGTCACACAGATCAATGTGGATGATCCACTAAAAGTCAACTGACCTCACATGTCAACCACACCTATAAAACCCCTTCCCAGCAAGGCCTACACTAGTGTTTGACTGAGAAACTGGACACTAGGTTTGTCTAGGAGAAAAAGCTGACCTCTACTGGGATGATTCAGACACCATATGCATGGCCCCCCATCTCTCCCACAACTAGAACCAGCTCCGGTGTCTCTTGGAAGATCTCTCTGGTTTCTGCATACTCCCTCCAGGGACAGACGCACATGCCCACTCACATGCCCGCTCACAGGTCCACTCACATGCCCACTCACATGCCCGCTCACATGCCCGCTCACATGCCCACACACATGCCCGCTCACAGGTCCACACACATGCGCACTCACATACCCACTCACATGCCCACACACATGCCCACTCACATGTCCCACTCACATGCCCACACACATGCCCACACACATGCCCACACACATGCCCGCTCAAATGTCCCACTCACATGCCCACACACATGCCCACACACATGCCCACTCACATGCCCGCTCACATGCCCACTCACATGCCCACTCACAGGTCCACACACATGCCCACTCACATGCCCACTCACATGCCCACACACATGCCCACACACATGCCCGCTCACAGGTCCACACACATGTCCCACTCACAGGTCCACACACATGCCCGCTCACAGGCCCACACACATGTCCCACCCACAGGTCCACTCACATGCCCACACACATGCCCACACACATGCCCGCTCACAGGTCCACACACATGTCCCACTCACATGTCTCACTCACATGCCCACTCACAGGTCCACACACATGCCTGCTCACATGCCCACACACATGCCCACTCACATGCCCACACACATGCCCACTCACAGGTCCACACATATGCCCACTCACATGCCCACTCACATGTCCACACACATGCCCGCTCACATGCCCACTCACATGCCCACTCACAGGTCCACACACATGCCCACTCACATGCCCGCTCACATGTCCCACTCACATGCCCACTCACATGTCCACACACATGCCCACACACATGTCCCACTCACATGCCCACACACATGCCCACACACATGCCCACTCACATGCCCACTCACAGGTCCACTCACATGTCCCACTCACATGCCCACTCACATGCCCACTCACATGCCCGCTCACATGCCCACTCACAGGTCCACACACATGCCCACTCACATGCCCGCTCACATGTCCCACTCACAGGTCCACACACATGCCCACTCACATGCCCACTCACATGCCCACTCACATGCCCACTCACAGGTCCACACACATACCCACTCACAGGTCCACACACATGCCCACTCACATGCCCGCTCACATGTCCCACTCACATGCCCACACACATGCCCACTCACATGTCCCACTCACATGCCCACACACATGCCCACACACATGCCCGCTCACAGGTCCACACAGATTCCCGCTCACATGCCCACAAACATGCCCGCTCACAGGTCCACACAGATTCCCGCTCACATGCCCACAAACATGCCCGCTCACAGGTCCACACACATGCCCACTCACATACCCACTCACATACCCACACACATGCCCACTCACATGCCCACTCACAGGTCCACTCACATGCCCGCTCACATGCCCACTCACATGCCCACTCACATGCCCACTCACAGGTCCACTCACATGCCCACTCACATGTCCCACTCACATGCCCACACACATGCCCACACATATGCCCGCTCACAGGTCCACACAGATGCCCGCTCACATGCCCACTCACATACCCACTCATATGCCCGCTCACATGCCCGCTCACAGGTCCACACACATGCCCACTCACAGGTACACACAGATGCCCGCTCACATGCCCGCTCACATGTCCCACTCACATGCCCACACACATGCCCACTCACAGGTCCACACACATGCCCGCTCACAGGTCCACTCACATGCCCACTCACATGTCCCGCTCACATGCCCACTCACATGCCCACTCACATGTCCCACTCACATGCCCACACACATGCCCACACACATGCCGGCTCACAGGTCCACACAGATGCCCGCTCACATGCCCACTCACAGGTCCACACAGATGCCCGCTCACATGCCCACTCACATGCCCGCTCACATGCCCACTCACATGCCCACTCACAGGTCCACACACATGCCCACTCACATGCCCGCTCACATGTCCCACTCACATGCCCACTCACATGCCCACTCACATGCCCGCTCACATGTCCCACTCACATGCCCGCTCACATGTCCCACTCACATGTCCCACTCACATGCCCGCTCACATGCCCGCTCACATGCCCACTCACATGCCCACTCACATGCCCACTCACAGGTCCACACACATGCCTGCTCACATGTCCCACTCACATGTCCCACTCACATGTCCCACTCACATGCCCACTCACATGTCCCACTCACATGTCCCACTCACATACCCACTCAGATGCCCACTCACATGTCCCACTCACATGTCCCACTCACATGCCCACTCACATGTCCCACTCACATGCCCACACACATGCCCGCTCACATGCCCACACACATGCCCACTCACATGCCCGCTCACATGTCCCACTCACATGTCCCACTCACATGCCCACACACATGCCTGCTCACATGCCCACTCACATGCCCGCTCACATGCCCACTCACATGCCCACACACATGCCCACTCACATGCCCGTTCACAGGTCCACACACATGCCCACTCACAGGTCCACACACATGCCCGCTCACATGCCCACTCACATGCCCACTCACATGCCCGTTCACAGGTCCACACACATGCCCACTCACAGGTCCACACACATGCCCGCTCACATGCCCACTCACAGGCCCACTCACATGCCCGTTCACAGGTCCACACACATGCCCACTCACATGCCTGCTCACATGCCCACTCACATGCCCGCTCACATGCCCACTCACATGCCCACTCACATGCCCACTCACATGCCCGTTCACAGGTCCACACACATGCCCACTCACAGGTCCACACACATGCCCGCTCACATGCCCACTCACATGTCCCACTCACATGCCCACACACATGCCCGTTCACAGGTCCACACACATGCCCGCTCACATGTCCCACTCACATGCCCACACACATGCCCTCTCACATGTCCCACTCACATGCCCGCTCACATGCCCACTCACATGTCCCACTCACATGCCCACACACATGCCCATTCACAGGTCCACACACATGCCCGCTCACATGTCCCACTCACATGCCCGCTCACATGTCCCACTCACATGCCCACACACATGCCCGCTCACATGTCCCACTCACATGCCCGCTCACATGCCCACTCACATGTCCCACTCACATGCCCACTCACATGCCCGCTCACTCTCTTCCTTCTCACCACACACTTGGGACCTTCGGTCTGCCCAGCTGCTTCTTTCCCCCCTTGTAGATCCAGCCCAAGCCCCGGTCTGTGTCTCTGGGTATGTGTACCTTGCCACACTGGTGGCTATCTGCTCGACTTCCTTCCTCCCGTGACTTTGCCAGACCCATCCAGGCTGGGCGCCAAGCCCATGCTGCCTCAGTGATGAGAAAGACCAAAGAGGAGTGGACGGAAATGTCCACGTGAGCTCTCAGAGCTAAACAGGTTTTTGAAACTCAATGCAAAGCCTTGAGGTTTGAAGAAAAAGTTTTAAATCACAAGAAAATTATTGGCACATGCCTAGATTGTGAGAATATAGAAGGCACTAATTCAGAGGCCCCCACAGGGAGTTTGGTCCTGGGACAGGACCACAGTCCTAGGGGCTGGAAGGAAGTCGAGGAGAATCTCAGAACGCCTCACAGGTCTTCTGAGGAAGGCGCCTGTGCTCCATCCCAGGGCCGAGATGTGCTGGGAGGAGGGCTGTGGAGGAGATGCAGGGAGCAAAGGCCACCAACATCGGGACCCCGGGCCTCCCACGTGGTGCCCACATCCTGGAGTCCCTCTGGGCCCCACTGAGTCGGGTCCTCATGCCCCCGGGAAGACAGCGACGTGCATGAAGTTGGCGGTGGAGGTAGGGTGACAAAGGACCACAAAGGCCTGTTTCCCAAGTGTCTTCCAGGCCTGAACAAGGAGAGCACTCAGCAGTCGCCCGGAAGATGGAGAACACGGCAGCAGACACCAGCGCGGGCAGGTGAGGACCATGGGGACCACCTTGAAGTACGTGGGCCTTCTTAAGTTTGGAAATCCAGGTCCACTGTCACTGATGGGATCAGCTCCAGGAAACCACCAGAGGTACCTTCACCCACGATGTGCCATCTAGACTCCACGGGCTCTGAGAGTGAGGAGGCTGGATGCCAGAACTCGCAGGGAGCTGGCTGTACACATAAGGTTGAGATTTTCACCTCCAAACACTCTTCGGGCCTGTGTGTATCTTAAGTGCGAGTGTTCACTCACTTATTCAGCAAGTGTTCATTGTGTACAAGGCACTCTCCTGGATGCCAGGAATAGCTCAGAGAAAAAGAAGAATAGATTTTCCTGCTTAAGGGGAAGAAAATAATTCATACAGGATATATGACATTAACTTTTACATTCTCATTTTATTTATTCAATTATTTTTCATTTTATTTTTTTCAGATTTCAAGTTCCAGTTTCCTTCAAATCAGGTACCTTAGAAATTCCTTTTTATTTCTCCCATTCCAACCAGTAGTGATGAACGTCATTCTTTGTACAGGTTACTGGAATTTTACCAAATGTTTGTTAAATGAATGAACACATTAATGAGTGACTCCGCTTTACCGTGTGAGAAAAAGTGCATTTATGAAAATGAGCGAGCCAATTAGTCTCAACAGACTGTGGCCATGTCCCCGTTATGAGGACCGAATTGCAATAAAACCATCTGCAGCTCATCCAATTGCTTATTTCAGCCACTGATTGGTTTGCCTTAAATCCACTGATTGCTTTTCAAATGACTGTGGTTTTATTCCACCAGAGTTCTTTGTAACTTTATTTGGAGAGACAGTTCATTTATTTACTAAAACAAGCTATTTCAGGGCACACCTCCCATCAATCCTCAGTCTTTCCTTAGTGCGTTCGCCTCCCAGGGCATGGCCCGCTGGGTGCCCCCGTTCTGCACGGAGCAGGTGCGTTTGCAGCTGGCCCTCCAACGCTGCAGGTGTCCTGGCTTCTTTTCTACTTCAAAGAGGGAGAAATAATCCTAGACACCCATAGGAGCCCTCACGGTTTTACACATTCCTGGAATTTCCCCGATTTGTTCATGTGGATTTCCATCACTGGCCACGGCACATTACAGGGACGGGATCTAAGAGAAGAAGGACCGTGAAGCCCCCGATGGCTTCTGACACAGATGCTGCTCTCAGTGGGCTCCTACTCCAGATGTGCTAGTGGAGCAGTATTGGGGAAGAAGAGACTTTGCTTTCTCTCCTAGCTGGAGCCACTCAGGAGCATGAGCTTCTAACTAGGAGATGGTCAAGGCACAGGTTGGTGATAGCTTGCTAAGGTTTGGGTTTTCAGCATGGTTAGGATTACTATGCAAACCCAACAAGGCTTGTGCGATGTTGCTGGTCACACTTTCCTTTTCATATTTGGATCCTGGAGTTGGGTGGACAGGGCAGGAGCTGTGTTCCTGTCCACCCTCAGGGGGTTCTGGGGCCAAAGCACTGTCCTGGAGGACTCTCAGTCTGGGCTGGGCACATACGCAGCTCCTCTGGTGTTGACCCACAGATGTTTTAGTAGGAAGGTGGCACCTCTCATTCTGCAGCTGGTGGCTTACAGACTGGATAGACTTTGTGCACAAGTGAGAAACCAAGGCTTGGGACCTAACAAAGAAAGTCCCTTTTTAGTTCTGCCTTAGATCTTCAATTCCCATGGGATGGAGACCTCTGTCTCCCCTGCTCACTCCTTCCTCTGCAGCCTCCCCAACCAGAAAGCCAAGCTGAACTGAGACTGAGGAGTGATGGGCTGAGGCCCTGCTGCCTGCAGGAGTCGGCCCCAGAGCCAGCTGGGGAGGTTCCCCAGCCTCCGGAACTCATTAGACATTTACTGCCCCGTGATCTGCCTCTTGATGGGTATTACACACATGCCAAAGAATGACGCTGCAACGAACCTGATTTTCCTCTAAGTGATCAAGAGCACTATCATTTCTACTTACTATTTTTTTTGCTGCATTGTTATAATTAAATGATAAATCTATACTTTATAAACATGCACTTTATAATTTAACACCATATTTCATATCATATATATAGCACAAACACATAATATATTACATTAGAGAAATAATGAGACGCTGTGTCAAATTGTAATATATTTTATAATTCATGATATAATAATATGCTTTATACTTTAAATTGTTTAATTTCCTCTAAGAGTAAGAAAAATGTATGCATTAATCAGGCTAACTCATTTGATGCTTCCTGGGCACTTGGCCTTCTCTGAGGAGACGTGCAGGACCCAAGAACCTGAGGCTTCAGCTAGTCAGGCAGGGTAGAGTTGTCATACAGAGTGGCCAGCAGAAGAATTCTCAAAAAGAACAAGGGTCATCTGCATTTCTTCAGTTTCCTGGGCTGGATATTTAGTGTTCTAAAAGAAAAAAAAAATGTGACTAGTCTGTGGTCAAGAATTGGGGTTTCCTTTTAGTAATGATAAAGAGGGTACATATTCATGCAACGTGTGTGCATGTGTGCATGTTCACATGTGTGGATGTTCACGTGCATGCATGTTAGGATCAGAAAGAGAATAAACAGAGCAGGAAATTGAGAGATCTGTGCAGCTTCATGCTCTACAGTTCACTGAGACTCTTGCAGACTGACAGAAACAAATGTCACTCTGGAAGCTACTTCGTGACTACCAAGGAAGAGGACCAAATTCAAGCTGACCGATCTCTCATAATCTGTGGCAGTAACTGTCCCTCACTGTTAATCTTTGCTTTCCTTTAACTTCTAGAGCAGAAATGCAGAATGGCCTGTTACCCCTTGTTAGGCTACACTTACAAACAAAGCAAAACTTCAGATAAACACAGTACTAAAAATCATATTGGGCAGGAAAAGAACATTCAATGTTATCTGTCAATTTTAAATAAATGAACAAATAAAAGATAACACCACGGGTGTAGAAAGGCGTTTTGGGGAGTGGTGAGCAGGTGGGCCCAGTCTGCGGGAACAGTGGGTCTCCTCTAACTCCCCGGGGAGCTGTCCTTGCCTCCATGTCCTGGCTCATTTACTTTTCCTCCGTGTTCTGGCTGATTTCTGCCTAGACAAACACACTTTTGTGCGAGCCCTGGCTGAGAGTAGAACGCTCCATGAAAATCTAGCCAGCCAGCAGGACCATGGATCCCTGGTTTTTGTATTTTGTTCCCCTTTTACATAAGAGATGAATCAAAGCTCACTGCAAAAAAATTTCTTTAAAAAGAAACTCACTCATTTTTGTATCTGTGTGTTCATGTGTGAAATAGTTGAAATTCTCGAAGTAAAGCCAAAAATAAAGTACGTTGGAAAATTTATTTTACAACTCTGGTGACATGTGAAGGTGTAAACCCTCTTACGTTGCTTTCACGAAAGAGGAAAATACTTACTCCGCTCCAAGATCCAACCCTCTGGGATTGGGATATTTGTGTGTGTGTATGCATGTGCATGTGTGTACATGTGTATTATCCAGGTCCATGGGTCATGTACATGGATTATTGTTACATACATGATTATTTTACAACTTGTTCTTGTTAATAAATTTTGTGAGGGTTTCATTTATTGAACGCTTATTGAGGAAACAGTTTATTTGCTGCAGTGTTGGTACTGAACATGTTGAGTAGGGTCCTCCCTCCACACAGGTTCCTTCCCCTCTGCCTAAGGTGGCACATCTCATTGCAGCAGGGTGGACACATTCCAGCTGCCCCACATGTAGGTCAAGGTAGAGCACTGAATTTTCAACTCACAGCACAGAGGCCATGGGACCCAAATCCCTCCACTCCAGCAGAAGGTTGGAGATTTCGAGGTGAGTTCTCAGTGACCGAGAGCCAAGGTGGGCAGTGATTTTTTGGAAGACAGTTTCCAACATGCTGAATGTCTTGCTCTGCGGAAACTTAGGACTTTGTGCATTCCCACCAGGGACACACATCAGCTTTAAATCCCATGAGGACCCTACTTTCATGTCCTTGGGAGCCCTGTCCAGGTCAGCTGCTGCTTCATCTTCGTGGGGCCCTTCTTCCTGGAGAGTTCATGCACCCATAACCTCTGAGCAGGCACACGGCGGAGCATGTTCACAGAAACCCCTGTGCCTCCTCTCTCACCCTGGAGGCTCTGTAGGTCTAGGGGAGGACATGCCACGTTCCCAGAGAGCCTGCTTGCTGCCTGAGAGCTCTGTGTGCTGCCACCATGCCCTGAGCTCCGCAGACCTAAGACCTGCTGCCCAGTGGCCAGCTGCCACCGGCAGTTAGGGCTGCATGGAGCTGGGGCAAGAGCAAGGATGGAGAGGACATCCTAAGCCTGAGGGTGTTTGCACAATGACAACCAGACCATGTCTTTGTCACTGCCCGGTTACCTTCCCCAATTCTCCTCTCTGGGCATGTGCATGAACCCCTCTTCTGGACCTTCCATAGACTGGGTGGAAGAGCACCCCTCTTCCACATGCCTTGGGAGTGGCTGCAGATCACCTCTTCTCCAGGTGCCCTGGGTGTGGCTGCAGAGCATCCCTCCTCCACCTCCTTTGGAAAGGAAAGACCCAGGTCAACAGAGAATTTGCTGAAGAACATTTTGAGAAAAGAAATCGCGTTCTTGTATGGTGAACTGACTGGAATACAGGAATGACCCTGCACAGGCTTGCTGGACTAGTCTGAGCAGAGTGCCCCCTTCGTGTCTCCTCTCCCCAGGAGGCAGTTCCCAATTTGGAGCTCATGCCACTCCTCACATGCACCTGTGCCTGGCAGCAGCCCGGGATACAGATGGCATGCTCAAGTGTGCAGAGGACCGGGACCCTGAGCTGCAGGCAGTGTCCCCAGTGCTGAGGCTGGGTTCCCGCTGCAGTCCCCACCTGCTGACTCCAACCTACGAAGGGCAGGAGTTCCCCGTCATAACCCTCAGGTCCCCACGGGACTTGGCAAAGAGGGAAGCCAGGAAAATATTCTCTGAATGAATAATGGGCAGGTGCTCTTGTGCCCTGGCTGGCATCTCTCTCATGAGTGTCACTCAGAAAGATTTGTCCTGAGGTTGTTGGAGGACCCCATTCTCTCACTACATAGGTTCTAGAATTTTCTAGATATCAGACAACCTCCCTAAGCCCAGCAATGAATAAATTCTGCTTTGGAAATTCAACCCTTTCCCCTGACTTAAGAGTTTCTTCTCCCCGCACCACCGCACCTCAAAGTATAAGGGGGGAAGGAATCTGGCTTCCTACCACCCCCCTTCAAGGGAGTCCCCACACCCCTTATTCCAGGAGGGCTAGTGACATAGAGCCACAGTGCCCCAAAGGTGTATGCACTCACTGCTCTGCTAGGTCTTGGACAAGGTCAGCAGAGTGGGTGCAGTCTAGACCACGCATCTCTAGCTGGAGGACCACAGCTGCAGGTCCACCACCTCGGGAGCCGTGCGGCCTGCTAAAGCTGCTGTGTCCGCTGGCCCAGCAGTGTCCTGTCTTGGAACAATACGACAGGAATGACCATACCTACTCACGAAAGATGGCAGCTCTCTGTAAGCACCCAGTGGGACATAACCAAGCACAACGGCAGAGGGCAGGTCAACTCGAGGTGCTCTCATGACGGAGCAGCTCAGGGCAGTCAAAGGGCAGGGACTGCAGCTTCCAGAGCCACAGAGAGGAACCAGCCTCAGGCACATGCATAGGTCAAGACCGGGCAATGTTGGCCTTTGGTGACAACATGCTGATCGCCTCTGGGTTAGAGGACAGAGTCTAATGACCAGAGGGGCCCTCATGACGGCCATGAGTACCCAGAATGTTCTTCCTCACTCTGTTTGGCCTTAGAAAAAAATCCCTGTGTCCTACATTTAGGGTGGGCCCCCCTTTGAGGCAGGTTCTATGAAATACAAAGTTCACCTCCCTAGGAAAGAAGTGGAGCGTGAACCCGGATTCAGACTCAGTCTCCTCCTCACACCCACGTGATGCCAAAAGGGGCTCCTTGGTGTTCCAGTTTTGTGCAAACATCATGGGACCCTGACATGTTCTCGTGGGTAGGTGAAGCCAGAGAGGAACGAGGTACCGAGACCTCCACGTCCTCACTCACAGGGCAGATGTCCCAGGCACTCAGCCCGGCTCAGGGCAAGCCGAGACTTCACCTCAGAGACCACTGCCCTGCACACAGCAGCCAATGGGGGCTTAACTGATCAATTTTCGAGTTAATTTTCCTAAGGTGGACGTAAAGTGGTGTTAGGCCCATGGCTTTTAACATCTGTTATTAGTGAACCTCAATAAAAACTTAAAAACAGTCTCCACATTTATTAAATTATCACATGATGATTTTCCAGAAATCACACATTCCCTAGACTTTCATGTTCACTGAGAGGTGTTAGAGTTATGTTTTGTTTTTGGCAAACGTGGGGGAATTTCTTAGCCTATTTTCAGTTATGAAAACCTATAAAAACGTATTTTTTCCTAATTCAAAAAAACACTTGAGGACTTCTAAAAAACCAGCTGATCTTCAAACTCAAACTTGGCACATAAAGAAAGTCTAACGCAGAGTCTCTGCAGACTAAAGATGTGTCCCAAGCAAAGCTCATTTTACTGTTGTTGAGCAGCACGTCAAGCACGTGAGGAATTGGATCACTGGGTGCAGAGGGAGCCTGCAGGCGGCTCCGTCTCATTAAATAAATGTAAGCTCAAGGGACGCCTCCCCCCAGGAAGCTAGTGGCCAGGTCCTGATCATACTTCAGGCATATTTGTAAATATGCAAATTAGTAAAGTAAAAAGCCACTTATCCTAGAGTGGAAAATTTTATTTCATAGTTATTTAAAGCTTCAGTTTTATTCAGGGAAAAGAGAACACATTTGGCTGGGTCTTCTGTCCATTAAAATTTCAGAATAAAATGGTAAAAAGATGTGCTCACTGATTACATGTTTTGCTTTCTGACAGTATTTTTATGTGTTTATAAATTTATAAGTTTTTTATAATTTATAGAGTGTGAAGGGGCCTGAGCTGAGGTGCTGACATTCACAGGAAAGAGCTGTGCTGGCCTGAAGCTGTGAACATCGCGCTCTTCCAAACTTACCGCAGAGGAGTACAGAGTGTGGTGAGAAGGTCCCAGGAGCCGCCGCGTGCGATTGCCTAGCACCGCCTAGGGCTGCCTCCTCGGCTGATCCAACTCTGGTGCTGGTGGACACACATTTCAAAAATGGCCGTTGGTCCTCCTCTGCTCGTTTACTCTCCAGGGGTCACTGTCAGGGAAAGGGGACTCCTGCTAATGAGCAACTCTGCGGGAAGCAGCCAGGCTCCCGTTGGGTGGTTCTGTGTTTGTCCAGTTCTGGTGGCAGGGTCTAATCCAGGAATGTCACCACGGGCTCCCAGGGCTGCCTTGTCTGCTGTATTCCTGAATAGATTCTGCACTTTTTCCTTCTTTATAAAACAAACATTTCAAAGAGTCCCAGGGATAGACTTCCAAAGTGTCCCCCATTCTGTCTAACTAGCCCTCCTGAGGGATGGACTTGACCCTCCCGGAGCAGCAGAAGCACCGTCACCAGGGAGTTGTGGGGAGGGAGTTTGGGCACTCAATCTGTGCCTCTGACTCAGGACCCTCTGGGTGGCCAGGGCTGAGCCTCAGTGGCCTGCCAGGGGAACCCCGTGTTTCCCAGAAGGCTGAGGCTGCAGAGCCTGGGCCAGCAGTCAAACCTTCTGGGGAAAATTGCCTCCCAGGAGCTGCTGACCTCTGCCCTCATATTCTGTCAGAAGTCACTGAGCTCAGGCTTCCCTGACACTAAGGTGACACTAAGGGTGTCCTGCAGGGCACCGCCCCCGCACAGTGACCCAGTATCATAGAGTGTGTCTAAGGCCTGGCTCGGTGGGTGCCTGGGGGTAATTCAGCATGGCAGGCAGACAGCCCTGGCCGTCCTGCTGGGCCAGAGCTGCTCCCAAGCTCCCGACTTGCACTGCCTTCTTTGATCTCCACACGGACTCAGCGGCCAGCACCACCCTGTGTTCAGAGGAGGAGCTGGGGACCAGCGGGCAGGGTCCCTTGCCACAGGTGGCAGGGGTGGTGGCAGGGCCTGGCCGGCACCCTCCTTAGCCAGGTGCCCTACTGCCCCAGAGAGCGAGGCTGGCGATGCAGGAGAAGGCCTAAGGCAGAGCGGCAGTGGTCTCCATCCTCCCTCACTTTCCTCTGAGACCCTCATGGACTTGATAAAGAATGGAAACCCACTATGAGGAGACTCGTGGGAGAGGGGGTCCACTGTCAGAGCCTGAGGCAGGGGCGTGGCAAGGGCACCTCAGGGCCAGTGGCCTTACCTGAGAACTCAGTAGAGCTGGACATGGAGGCCTGCTAGGGCGGGGGAGGACTTGACTCTCCCTTATTCCAAGACTCCAGGTGTCTCAGCACCTGCACTCTGGGCTCCTGTGGGAGGAGCCAACCTCAGAGCCATCTGGTCACGTAACAAGGAGCTGATGCACTGGGGCCTGGACCAGGGCTGTGTGATCCCGAGAGGACTCCTGTCCCTCTGGAAGGGCAGTGGTGATGGGTGTTCACCTGCCTAAGGCCTAATTCCCTCTTCCCTGGGGAGGACTCTCTGAACACAGTGTCTTCTGGCTCGGGTATGCTGTGACATTGAGTGGGGGTGTCCTATGTAGTAGGATTGAGGTCCACTGTCCTTGGCCATCACAGTAAGAGTGACACAGCAGGAGTTTTGAAGAAGCCATGCACATGTGAACTGAACCAGACTTCCCTGCCCTGACCCAGCCCCTCTGTCCCTGAGCAGTGCCCAGCTGGGCACGCAGCACCTGGCTCTTGGCAGAACCCCTTGTCCACTCATGCTGGGGCACTCTGTCCTGGAGGGTTCTAAGCTGCCACCGTACCCAGGAATAGGGTGGACATGCCCTTCATGGTTGGACATTGAGGTCCCTTCACCAGCAATGGCCATTGCACAATGCTGTGTGTCCCTTCTCTGGGGGGACGGGTCATGCAGGTCCACTTTCTGTGAATAAGGGGAGAGGGTGCTTTCCTGGAGGGGAACCTAAGCAGCCAGGGGCCCTCTCTCACCTGGAGCCACTCAGCCACAGAAGCAAACGCCTTCACAGGTGCCTTGGCCTCTGCACCAGGTGACCAGGAGGCAGGAGTGCTTCAGACCCTGTGTGGGGAGAAGAGTTGGAGACGCCAAGGGGTGAAGCCTGCCCCACGTGTGTCCTGAGGCCAGAGCCTTTTTCTTCCAGAAAAAAATCTTACTCCAAGTAGCTCGTCTGCAGTCCTGGCCACTGGAGCACATTCCTCTTCTCTCTGGATGCTGGACGCCCACCTGTGACGGAGCCCTGGTCTGTTTAATGAGAAACACAGACACAGGGGCTGCCGAGTAACCGAAACCCGAGTCCCGTGTTCAGATCCCCACAGCGGAGGCTCGGCCAACCTCCTGTCAACGAGATGAGATAATTAGTGTTCTCGGGGCTGGGACACGCCGCGCAGCGCTGTTATTAAGAGCCTTGTAATGGGCTGTCAGGCCCACAGGATGTTAAATGATGGAATCAATCGCTGGCTTCACGGGTTTATTTGGGAGAGTTCACGCCCACTCTCGCCCACCGCAGCCTGCAGGCTCACCTCCTGGCAGCCGGCACCATCCATGCCACTTTTCTGAAAAACCTTAAATTCTGTGTGTGCCCCGTGTATGCACAGGTCTGTGTTCATCGCCCTGTGAGTCTGCGTGTGACCACGTGTGAACGTGGCCTGGGGATCCCTGGGACACGTGTCCCCACGTTCCTGTCTCTAGATGGGTAGGAACAGAGGGGAAGGGACACAGAGACCGTGACCCTCTGCTCCCCCTAGGCCCAGGCCTTCCGCTCTGGAGACCTCTGTGCCCACCCGCAGTTTCCTGGGGAGGGACCCATCGAGGCTTGGAGTTGGCATGTGGGGGAAGCTGGGAACTTGTGGCTTTTGGAAACAGCCCCTGGACTTAAGCAAGCTGGGAACGGGCCAGGCACCCTGGACATACTTGCTGTGTGTTCCTTCCCCAGGCCAGGGGGCACAGGGCCATGTTGTTTGTACCCGAGGCAGGGAGGTCACATTGCCCCCAGGGACCTGCTCCATCTTGCCTCTCCCTCACTCCCCCAAGCTCTCACATCAGGTGGAGCTTCCCTGTGGTGCAGCTGCAGGCCCCAGGTGGAACGTCAGCGTGACTCTCCTGTCCCAGGAGCATCTGGCTTGGCAGATAGGGAGGCTTATGAGGGCAGAGGAGAAGCACGGAGCGCCAGTCTCCAGGGGCCCACAGGAGGATGCAGCTAAGAGGTTCTGCTCCCTCCCTTCGACTGTGGGGCCATCACTTCGAGGGACTTGTGGGGCGACACAGGGCAGGAATGAAGGGAGAGGTGCCCCATGGGCCGAGCCAGCCCTGCAGAACCCAGGAGGAGCTTCCCGCCACCCAGGCCACAGTGCAGCTCCCTGTGCCTGGTACCAGGGCCACTGGGCCTCTGATCCCTCTAGCTCTTTTCACCACTGGGGTCCCCCAAATCAGTGAATGGCCTCATTTGGAAAAAGAGTCTTTACAGGTGGATTAAGTGAAGAATCTCAAGATGAGGAAATCATCTCGGGTCACCCTGTGGCCTCAAACACAATGACAGTGTCCGTATTAGACATGCCTGGGAGAGGGTGCCACAAAGCCAGAGGAGAGACTGGAGCGCTGCGTCTGCAGGCCCAGGAGTGCCCAGCACTACAGCCAGCCACCAGCAGGGCCACGGTGAGGCAGGGGCCCTGAGGCTTGGAAACCGCCGTGCCCTGCCCTGCCCTCGCTGGCCACATCAGGTCTCCAGAGCTGGGGAAAATGGACTTCCGCTGTTTGGAGCTGCCTTGCGTACAGCCCAGCCAACTCGCTCAGCACCCCGATGCTTGCATCCACCTCTGCTCCCCCTGCTCGTGGCCCCCTGGCTTGCTCCCGCGTGCCTCCACCACCCGGCACCCCTCTTGCTTCTGCAGGTTCTGGGCTTTCTTTGCATTTCTCAGTGTCGGCACATTGCTGAGTGCCTCCTCCGGGAGCACCCCACATTCTCAAAACAAATGCCAACTCGCCAGTTCCCGGCATGGTGACTGCACACAGTGGGAGCTTCATGCAGGAATGAGAAAAAAATGTCAGGTGAAGGCCAGTGTGCTGCCTGCCTGTGGGTGGCTGCCAGCCCCTGGTTTATCACTGGGGTCACAGGGCGGAGTGTCATGTGCAGCAGGTGCTGATGGGCAGAGGGTCTGCAGCCTAGCAGCTCACGCGTGGAGTGCAGGCCAGGGCGGAGACGTGAGTCCACCAGGGTAGCGGCCAGCAGCCAGCATCTGCACACCCCGCCCCACTGTGCCAAGCTCTCTTGCTGGTGACAACCAACACCTCCGTTTGGGATAAGGACCCAGAGTTCCAGAACCCTAGAGCCACACCCTGTGGACCAGACACCTCAGGTGCCTTTCAGCCCCCTTGGCCTTGGCTGACCCTTGTTCTAGCTGCCTGCACAGTGACCATCTCTGCATGGCAACAGGCAACTTAGCACGGATTCCACCTGGTCACTGGGCCCCTGTCCACACTGTAGGCTGCTACCTCCCCAGTGAGGCTGGGTGTTGAGGCCTCCATTGGACCCTCTCAGGACTGGGAGAGAAGCTGCCCTGGACATGAGTCTTGACAGTGAGAACCAGCAGTCAGGGGCTCACCCTCACCCTCCCCTCCTTCCCGCGACTGCCCCTGAGGCATCATTTGGTGAGTGGAGGCAGCGGGTATGGTAGGCAGAGGCCCCGATGAGGACCTCTCAGACTACAGGAGCTGCAAGGCTGGCTCACTACTCAGGAGAGGCACCGCCCTTTAGCTCTGAAGCTGATGTTGATGCTCAACTGGAAGGCGCTCCCCACGAGGAATGTTTCCCAGGAGGGTGACTTGTTTAAGACAGTCTCCGCGCCTTCCCTGTGTGGCTTGTACCTACCCCACAGTGCTCAGATACAGCCAAGCGTCATGCAGCCTCACCAGCCTAGCGCCTGTGGCAGGACATGTCTGATGGTGATGCAATGCCTGGCACCAGCCAATGCCACAGAAAGCCACATTCTACACTGCAGCCCAACCCCTCTGCTCCACACTACACAAACCTCACGGTGCGGCACTCCGTCCACACGGAGGCAGGCGGCTGAGAGAAACATCGGCAGACGTTGCTGTGAGCACAGGCTGCAAAGGACTGGAGCCACGTGCGGCTGCAGAGCTCAGGAGGCCACGTGTGGGATCTGGGCCAGCACTGTCAACACAAGTGACACAACACAGCCCTCGCTCATCAGGGTGTGTGTGTTCTTGATCCCAGGGACCCTGAAGTCCCCCACAGGGAGCAGCAGCCTGTAGATCCCACCCTGCCCCTGAAGGCGCTGCTGAGCACGTGTGCAGCTTTTATGGTACACATGTGTTTCCTGGGTGTGTGTGTGCGGGCATGTGCTCTCTGTTGGCCTGTGCTCTGCGTGCACATATGCCTTGGTCAGAGATGCTATATCAGGTGGACAGTGCATACCCAGGAGTCTGCAGATGCGTTCTCTGCTCCTTAGAGAAGCGTGTAGCCCCAGATTCTAGAAATGACTACTGTATACTGGAAATATAACAATCTTGATCAAACAGAACCAGGAATACACTTACAGCTTCTTAAAACACACATGGTCCTTTGCTTGCTCACATTTGCAAAATGACACTGACATGGGGCACTTTGTATGTATGTGAGAGGGGACCCCAGTTAGCCCCGCTCCAGTGTGGGTGGGGCTGCCCAGCAGAACCTGGCAAAGGTTCATTCTTTTTGAGGCTGGGAGGCGCTCCAGTGTGTGAACCCACCGTGATGTCTGGGTGGCGCCTCTGTGGAAAGGCATCCAGGGTGAGTCCAGATTCTGGCTGCGGTGAACAGTGCTGTGGGTGTCTCTTTGGCATAAAGACGTCAGTTCCTGGGGCAGGGATTGCTGGGTGGCATGGGGATTCTGCTTCCTGGGGCTCCACACTGTCTCCACAGGGCCATGGTGACTGCAGCCCCAGAGTAGTGGTGCAATCCCCTTTCCTGCGCCCTTCCCAAGAGCGCCGTTTCTTGCCTTCCCAGTGATGGCCTCCCCAGCTTCATGATCTTATTGTCAGAAGAAGTGAATCCTCAGAAGCCGAAAGAGCTGCTGACTCTACTAGTGTATCTGCTATGAATCAAAATCCACCACACTCATTTGTCAAAGCAAAATAGTGTTTTTCATTGGTGCTATTTCTTATAGGTCTTTGGAGTGACCTTAAAAGTGTACCTACGCACCTAAGAGTTGTGCAGAGTACAATTCCTTCCTGTTATGTTTGCCAAAGTCCTGCAGAAGAGGGGATGGCTTTATGTCCGTTACTCCGTTCTACGGTTAAAAACACCGGGCCAGACTTTTCCAACAGAGCCACCCTTGCCTGATTATGGAAGAAAGGAAGGCAGAAGGCAGGAGGGCAGCAGGGAGGTTTGGGTGAAGGTAAGATTCTCTTGAACATGAAAGAGCTGGATGGAGCACATCTCTTGTGGCCCTGGGGCAGTGACACCAGCCACACTTAGCCACTTAGCGTCTCAAGTCACCGGATTCTCTTCCTCCACCTGAAGCTGGGCAGCGCGTGCCTAGAGGCCTTCAGCAGAGGAAGGGGGCACTTAGGAGCAGCGGGTTTCCTGTGGTTTGTGTTTGTGTGTCTCCCCTCTGCAGCATCATCTCATATGGAAACTAAATGGAGAAAACCAACTAAATTAGAGCTAATCAGAGCTTCATCATGGCACCCAGCACGGCGGATAATATTCCAGTGCTCCATGCAATTAAATTCTTCAATTATTCTAAGTGTTATTATGCTAATTTAAAAGGCTAGGATTATTAGAAAAATGTATAAAGAATTATGCTCAGTTATAGCATTTTATTTATGTGATTTCACGTTAAATTATTTAAGGTATGGAAATTATAAGAGTTATCAGGATGTGACTTCAGCCCGTCCCACAGGGACACTCAGCAAAGCTGAAGGGAAAATTTGTCCCATTTTATCCTCCCAGGGGGATAATCTTGCAGCTTGAAGGATGATCTGCCAGGCTCTCTGTTAGGGAACTCACCACGTATGCAGTGGGCTGTCCCTAAGCCCCTGGTCAGCTTGGGCACAGCACTTTGTCCCTGGAGGAGCCCTTTTCTCTTTGTTGGGGGATCAGTGTCCTCTGCACTCACCCCTTTATTTAAAAGGAATCTCAGAAGGGGCCAGGGGCTTATGAAAGGGGACCCTAAGGCCCTGAGGCTTCTACACTGCACCCACAAGTCTGCCTGCCCCTGGGCTTAACAGGACCTGAGGGTGCTCTGACTGTCAGGGACTCTGCTGAGACCCACACCCATCTCTACCTCTGCTCGTTCCTCCTCCACCTCTTTCTTCTGCTCTGTTCTTAACTCGCCTGCTCCCACGCCCCTCTCCTTTCCCCTTCCCTATCTCCCATTCCCTTTATTTCCTATCTTTCCTTCACTTTCTTGCAGTTTTTTAGTCCTAGAATTACTTTTTCTTAAAAATTTTTATCTCTTATTCATACTTCCATTCAACAAAATATATTTGCCTTCAATATGTTGAATTTTGGAGGAGACACATGCACAGAGGCCACCCCTGCCTCTCTCGTTCTCCTGACCCCACCTGCGCCCACCTCTGTGGGTCTGCATGGCCTGCAGCTCCCCAGAAGCCTCACCTGGAACGTCCGACCGTAGAGCCAGAAGGGAAGCCTCACTCCTTCACCACGTACACCAGGACTTTGTCCCCTCTCCACCTGCACCTCTGCCACTGCTGCTACCTGTACCAGGGGCCCTCAGACCACAGAGGGTCTGGACCCCCGCCTCGTATACCATGTCAGAGGTGTTGCTGCCTGACCAGGCAGGTCAGTCTGGGAAGGAGGCCAGCTGTAGCTGGAGGAAGTGTGGCTGCACCCTGGTCCTGCCTCAGAGGCCAGTCCTCCAGCAGCACCTAGGAAATGAACAGGGCCTCGCCTTCCGCATCCTGCCCTCCACAGCCCCACTTTGCAGCCCATGCAGGCCCCCTCTCTACCAGGCCCCTGAGTATGTGGCTGGGCACCATGAGGGGCCCCACGAAGGCTCAGGATCAGAATGAACCACCCAGGGACCCGGTGCTGGAATCTGGACCCCAGTGCTGGGCTGTGCTTCGATGCCCCACCGGAGCTGCCCCAGCCCAAGCCTGAACACAGAGGGGACGCTGAGGCAGAGACACTGAGGGCTCTGGATCCAGCTGGGACCCCCTCGATGTGTCCACCAGCCCCCCTTCCCTCCCTCTTGCTCATGCCTTGAGGCTTTTCCAGTCCCCCCTGGCTCCCTCCCACTTTGCTTGGCATGAGTCGTTCCCGTGATAAAATCGTAGCACAGTTAATTCGTTCTGGCACCTGCTTCTGAGAAGAACTTGTCCTCGCCCTGCATGGGCTGACATGCAGCCCCTTCAAGAATTGTGCAAGTTTCCTTGGGCTCTGCTCTCTGTCTTCTGAGGCCCGGTCTTGAAGCACTAGGACTGAGATCACGTATTGCAGGCATGATCCAACAGAGATGGGTGAAGACTAGATAGACAATTGCGGATTTCACACTTCAACCCTCCAAGCAGGAAGAACAGGTTCTCAGTGTCCGTAACACTTTGGGTGTTTGAACTCCAGGGGACATTTGGAATTGGAAACTGCCTCTGTAGATTGGCACTGGGTAAGTGAGCCACCTGTTACCACCACTGCTGTGTTGTGGCCACATCATGACTAGAATGTTCCAAACCTTGACTTTCTTGATCCAGAAGCACCCGGAACCAGCATGATCCACATGATGACAGGAGAGGGAGATGCAGAGATCACCTTAGAGTGTTCCAGGGCACAGCAGAGAAACATCCAAGCCTCTAATGCTTTGCATGACATAGTCAGTAACACAGGGCTTTGAGTCTCCTTTCAAGGAGAAGAAACCCTTGAGGACAACACCAGGTGGCTCTGGACATCTGGCGGCTTCCACAGGAAGGAGAGCAGGCTGGAACTGAGATTTCGGCAGATCAGGACTCCGGTTGAAGAAGTGCACGTGGGAGGGGGCTGGATCGTGGTTGCAGGTGTGAGCACCCCACAAATGCACATCTCCCTACAGTGCAGGGAGGAGAGGTGGCCTTGGCGGGTAGAGACGTCCTGCTCACTGGAGGTGCTCAGGTGCCACTCAGGGAAGGTGCTGAGTGGTCAGGTTGGATAGGGTGGTACCTAACTTCTTCCTAAATATAATCCCTTCATTCGGTGTTTTATAGGTTAATTCCAGTGAGATCGTTCATGGGGTCTCCTAGGCCAAGCTACTTCTCTCCAAGGTAATTCATTCAGCAAACCTGAGCACAAGCTTGGAAGCTAAATGTCCTCTTGAGGACCTGAGACATGAGACCCTAGCCCCAGCCTGCGTTGGAAGACAGACAACGTGAAAATATTCCATGCTCATTGACGTTTTAGCAGATGAAAATAATTTTACATTTTCAAATTAAATTAAATTTACTTTAAACTGACACATAAAACATATGTTAAATGAGGTTGCATGTGAATTTTCACTACATGTGTGCATTGTGTAATTTTAAACAAATCCACCTCCTCACTGACCATTTCTTTATGGCAAAAGCATTCAGAATCCTCTCTTGCAACTTTTTGAAGAAACAGCACATTATTGTTACCTGTAGTCACCTCCACAGCAGTGCTCCAGAGCTGCTTGCTCCTGACAGTGGCTGGTCCCCACCCAAGCAGCCTCTCTCCTCCCTGCCCACCTCATCCTCCCCAGCCTCTGGAATCCACCCTTCTATTCCCAACTTCTTGGAGATCACAGTTTTTAGATTCTGCATGTGAGGGAGGTTATTTGGCATTTGTCCTTCTGTGCCTGGCTTGTTTACATAATGGTCTCCTGTCCCACCTATGTTGTGACTAATGACAGGATTTCTGTTTCATGGCTGAATGGTGGTCCATGTGTGATGGACCATATTTTCCCACTCATTCATTGGCTGAGGGACACTCAGCCTGCTCTGTCTCTTGGCTGATCTGAATACTGCTGCCCAGAACGTGAGAGTGCAGGCATCTCTCCAACAACTGGGGTCCTTCCTGAGGATGCAGACCCTGGAGGAGCTGGACCATGCGCTTATTCTGTTTTTGATTTTTGAGGAAGCTCTTACTGCTCTCCACCACATCTTACTAGGTTGCATTTCCACTGCCAATGTCCACAGCTCCTCTGTCTCCACCCCATCCCCTGCACCTGCTGTCTCTCACAGTTTTGGTAATAGGCTTTCTTACTGGGGTGGGGTGGCATCTCGCGGTCTGGATTTGCATTTCCCTAGTGACCTTGAGCATGTTTTCATACAACTATCGGCCACTTGTACATCTTCTCTTCAGTCTATGTTTGGCCCATTGTCAACTTTAATCAGGCCACTTACTGGTGGTTGAGTTTTTTGAGCTCCCTGTGCCATCTATTTTGACCTCCCATCAGATTTGTAATTCACAAACGTTTCTTCCTTGTCTGAAGTCATCTCGTTGTTCCAGTGATTGCTTTCTTTGCTCTGCAGAAGCTTTCTAGTTTGATGTCATCTCAAGTGTTCATCTTTCGTCACATTTCATATGCTTTGGGAGTCTTGTATTAAAAAAAAAAATCTGCTCATTCCAATCCCCAAAGTGGTTTTTCTGTGTTTGCTCCTGTGATTTCATAGTCTCGGGCTTTAGTGTCAGCCATTTAATCCATTTTTAGCTGATTTCTGTGACTGGGAAGATGTCGAGTGTTCTGCCTGTGCACATCCAGCTTTCCTGTGCCCAAGCCAGAATGTTCTGAGCGCTATAACTTTGTAGCATATTTTCACGTTGCATTTTGTTTTGTTTTGTCAACATTTTTGAATATTAGGAGCTTTTGTTGTTCTTTAATAAATTTTAGGATTGTGTTTTCTAAGTCTGTAAAGAATGCTGTTGCTATTTTGATAAATATTATAGGGAACACAGTGATAACCTTGGTTAGTGTGAGCATTTTAACCACAGTGTTTCTGCTACCCCATGGACAAAGGAGGTCTTTTCAGTTTATTGGTGTTCTCTTGTTTCTTTCCTCAATGTTTATAGTTTTCATCATGGAGATCTTTCATTTCTTTGGTTAAATTGATTGCTAGGTATTTTTTTAGTAGCTACTTTAAATGAGGTGTTTTTTTGATTTCTCTGTCAGTGGTGCATAGTAACACTGATTTTTGTATGTTGATTTTTGCATCCTACAACTCTACAAAACTCATTTATTAGTACTAATAGTTTTTGGTTGAGTCTTTGAAGTTACACAATCACACACACACACACATACATGCAATTTAAAGTGAGTCTGAAAAGAGTAGAAAATTGAATTCCTCCTTTTCAATTCGGAACCCTTCATGACTCTCCATTTCCTGATTGCTCTGCCCAGAGCTTGCAACGCTCTGCTGAGTAAAGAACGTGGCACCCTTGCCTTGCTCTCCAGCTCTGAGAGCAGTGCTCAGCCTTTCTGCTCTCAGTGCGATGCTGTCACGGGTTTGTCTTATGTAGCCTTTATCACGTGGAGGGGCCTTCCCTTTAAACCCCATTACCTTCTCTGCATCTACGAAAAAGATCATGTGGTTTTTGTCCTCCCCTGTTGATGTGATGTATGGTGCCTGTTGATTTGCATAAATCAAACCATCCTTGCATCCCTGAGATGAGTCCTATGTGATCATGGTGGATAATAGTTTGCACATGCTGTTGGGTTCAGTTTGCCAATGGTTTGTTGAGGACTTTTGCACCTTTGTCTATGGTGGGTACTGGCCTCTGATTTTATTTTCTGCTTTCAGTTTTAGGGTAAAACTGAATGTGTTTGCAATAATTGACTAATTGCCTCCTCTCATTTTTTTCTGAATGATCTAAATGTTTGATAGGACTCTGTTGGAGCCATCGGGTCCTGGGCTTTTCTTTGATGGGAGATGCTGTGTCAACGGCTCAGTGTGGTCACTGGCCATTGGTCTGCTTGGGTTTTCTATATTTTCACGGCATAGTCTTGGCAAAGTGCAGGTGTCTGCGAATTTGTCTATTCCTTTGGGTGGAAGCTCCTCCTTTAGTTCCTAGTAGAAGTGTTCCATGGAGAGGTGATGCCTTCGTTCCGAGTTTACATTGAATGTGAGACATGCTGCAGGCCAGTGTCCAGACACCAGCTGAAATGGCAGAATTGTGGCCAGCGGGAGGCCTTGGCCACACCTTGCTTGCCTGACCCCAGCTCTGCATGGTCATTCTGAGTGCTCTCACCTCCCAGAGGGTCAGGGGCCATTTATATCCATGCTTAGCAGAGTTTTATTACTTTGCTTTTAAAGGAACTGGTTTACTTTTCTGTTGTTTTTTTTTAAGGCATTGAACAAAAGATACTCTGAGAATTTTGCTATTTGGGCTCCAAAGGCCTTAACATGGTCTAGTGCTTTACCACGAAGCCCGGGCCCCTGCTGGATTCGAGGTCTGTATGAGCTGGTCTTGTTATAGCCCCTCATGGACATGTGACCGTGAAAGTTCGCCCAGAAGGTTATAAATCTGACCCTTGGTTGCAGCCTCAGCAGAAAGCTGAGGCACAGATCGGCTTGAGAGATGATTTATTCTCCCCACGAGGAGGCGGCTCCGAACAGCCCCAACTGTGTCAACAGTGAGAGCCGAGGAGGCTGCGGCACGGGCGCATGGAGAAGCTGTCTCCGCTGACGAGTGCATCCTGAGGAAATCCGCAGGTCCCACGGGGGAGAAAGCTGGAGATCCTGCTCGCTCTGAAGATCAGTGTGCCGTGCACTTCCTAAGTGCACTTGACTTAAATAACTTCAGGGGAAGCCACCGGGAGGTCCAGGCAGGACTCAGGGTGCCCAGTTAGTGTGCATTTCAGATACACAAGGAGAGCCGGCTTAGTGTAAGTATCTCCTAGACATTGCATGGGACACACTCATACTAAAAATCATTCATTGTTTATGGGATTTCAAATTTAATGGGGAGCCCTACACTTGGAGTCTGTCTGACACACTTATTTCCACTCTTGACCGTGACCCATGTCAACCGCGGGACAGTCCTGTGTTATATCCCAGGCACAGGGTTTAGAGTATCTTACAAAATGTGAGAAGGTGACACACTCCAAGGAATGCACCTGTGGGTTTGTGTTAGAGTCTGTAAACAAGTCTGGATGGCGCCTGGCAAAATACCAGAGGGAGTGGTTTGTGAAGTAACGCCAGGGAGCCATTAAGTGTGGAGATTCCTTATTGGTTGACTGCTGTATCTAGTTTATGTTAATTAGATAAGCTGTGTGGAATGTAGATAGACCCCTCCTGTCCTACAATAAACGGCTCCCACTCCTGCTGTATCAATCTACACAAGTTGCTCGTCACCCCCCCCACCCCCCCCCGCCGGTAATTTTGCTGAAGCCGGACTGCGGCAGGTTTGGGTGGGTGGTTTGGCTTGCTGGGACGGCTCTAGCAAAAAGCCACACACCAGAGTCTTAAAGGCAGCACAGATGGCTTCACAGTGCTGGAGGCTGGAAGTCTGGGCGGGGTGGGTTCCTTCTGAGGCTGGGGTGAGAATCTGGTCCTGGCTTCTCTCTGAGCTCTGTGGTTGGCTGGCTCCTGTGGTGACCCGTGGCTCTCAGAAGTGTCACCCCACCTCAGCTCTCATCCTCACGTGGCTACTTAGCTGTGGCATCGGGCACACTCAGGGGGAGGAGGAACAGCACAGGGCACTAAATCACATCAGCCGCCCGAGTGTGCTCCTCCCAGACCCGGCAGGACCCCGACTTTGCTCAGGCTGAACTGTTGCTAAACAATCCTTAGAAACAAAGGCTCCTCAGCAAGGGGTGTTGCCTCCCGTCCAGGGGTATTTGAATTGTCCACTTTCCAGAGATCTCTTGTCCTCTTGGTTAACAGAAAAGCTGTGGAGGAGAGGAGTGGTCATCCTGCCCTGGGCCAGACAGCCAGGCCACCAGCATGCACCGGCCGTCCACACAGGACGTTGCCCCAAGCCTGCCCCCACTTGAGGCCACTGTGCGCACCCACATCAGGTGAGGCTGGGAAGGAACAGATAAGCAGCGTGGACACAAGCCTGCCATGCCTGATGGACAGCTCAGGCCTTCATGTGACAGAAGACGACATATTTGAAAATTGTGTGTCTTGGTGCCGCGTGGCCAAGGAAAAGGTTGGCGGATAGGGAGGAAGTCTCTGAGCAGCTCCTGCATCAAGTCCCACTCTCCAAAAGCAAACTGGAAGCTCAGTCAAGGCATGAATCCGGCTGACCAAGCTGAGAGAAGACCAGTCTCTGTTAGACAGAAGTGAGCCTGTCCCTGACCATCACAGCAGACAGAAGCCAGATCCCCACAGTCCCCAGCATCCCATCCCCGGAAAACCCTGAGTGTCTTCTTTTTGCCCTACCCGGGCACCAGGTGGTCCTCCACCCTGGGATGGGGTGACACACCCAAGGGACACAGAGCTGTGACTGTGGTAAACATTTGCCTAGTTCTCACCCTCAAAATGTGAGCATGAAAAAGAGACTTTGGTCTTGAAGAAGTTGATTTGCTCTGTTTGAATCGAGCAGGTGAGTCGGTGTCTGGGGGGCATGTGCAGGTGGGCAGCCCTCCCTGTCAGCCCAGCCGCCTGTGCTCACCCCCCTCTGCAGCCAGAGCCGACCCTCCACAGTCCCAAGGCCTGGGGCCCGCTCTTGTCTGGGGCTGAGTCCCAGGCAGTGCTCCGTCTCTGGCTAAGGCGGCACAGTGTCCCCCTCCAGGGTCTTCCCGACAAAGTGCTGTGCCCTGCGATAGCTCATGGGTCAGGGCTCATGAGATGTAGGTCCTGAGATCGGCCCTGGGGCCAGGAGGGTCCCAGGCCTATGGCACTCTTGGCCTTTACCCCAGCTCTGGCCCTGAGCTGGCCTCCGAGGTTGTGCTGGGGACAGGCCAACAAATCACGCCTCCTGAGGAGAAGCTCCCAGGCAGAGGTGAAAGGTGCCCCAGGAAGTCCAGGCCAGCAGGGAGTGGGAGGTGAGTGCGAAGGGCAGCGTCCATCCAGATGTGCCAACCCAGGACGCCACAGAGAGCAGCCAGAGATGGGGAGATGGGCACGTGGTCCCACTGAGAGTCCAGTGATATCCCTGAGGAAATGTCCCTATCCCAATCCCGGTGCTGTGCACGAGACCTCCTGTGGAAGCAGGGTCATCACAGATATAATGAAAAGAAAGCCACATTGGGGGAGGGTGGTCCCCAATCCCATGACGGAGGTCCTCCTAAGAAGATCAGGACTGAGAGCGAACGCTGCATGAAGACCTGAGCAGAGAACAGGGTAATGCCACCACAAGCCAGGGACTGAGGATGACCCCACCAAGGAAGAGTCCAGGGAGCCTCTGCCCTGGAACCTCTGGAGGGAGCACAGCCCTGGAGACTGTACACTCTGTGCTCCAGAACTGCCAGCCAACCTATGGGTGCTGCTCCAGTAGCCTCAGGACACACACACCCATAGAGGCCTGTCCATCATGGGTCCAGGGTCCTTCTCGGGGTCTCCTCTGGGCAGTGCAGCCTGCCCTAGGCACAGAAAGCTGGCCAGAGGAAGCCCCAGGCAGCCCTGATGGTGAAGTTGCTGGGGAAGGCCCAGGGGGTCCAGACTGGCCCCATGGAAGCCTGGTTCCGCCTGGACACTGACCACAGGGCTGAAGACAGTTGGAGGTGGACGTCTGCACTGGGTGTGCTCCCTGAGGAAGCCTCCTTGTCCTGCCTGCCACGTCCTGACCCTGCCCCAGGTGAAACTCAACTAGATCAGCTGTTCATCCGTCAGTCAATGAACCCACCTGGGCGCCTGCGTGTTGCCCCTGTGTCAGGCACCCAGCGGGAGCTGCCAATCTAGGGGAGCCCTTGCCCTTGAGGAACCCAGAACCTGCAGGAAAGGCAGGGAGGGGACTTCCCCCAAGGACAAACCCCCTCACAGGACCCAAGGAAGCCCCTAAGGTGAGTCAGACCTTAAGCCACGACCTGCCTCTCACAGGAGGAGGGAGAAACTCGCCTGCAGGCACTCATCCCAAAACTGACCAGACCACTCTGTCCAGCCGGCTTGTCTGCCTCGGACCTCCTGAGAGCATCCCGGGAGGACTCCCTGGGTTCAGCTGCCTTCCTCAGCGCCCATCCCTGGGGGCTGGCCACCTTGCTTGTGCCCCTTTTCATGGACAACGGGCAGCCAGAGCCTGCCCTCGGGTCTGCAGCTCCCTCTTGCTGCCGGGGTGCCTGACCTCCAGGCTCCCCTGCCTCCCTGCCCCGTGTCCAAGAGCCTCGTGGGGGTGGGGGGGTCCCTTATTAGACAAGTTCTAAAACTCTTGGTGCTTTTCAGGCCGGGAGACACCCCAGCACCCTGGCAGTATCCTGGCCTCACCTCGCTGCCCTTGGTGTGGAGGGGGCACGGCTACGAGATGGACTCCCCAAAATGAGGCCTCATTCCCCAAGCCATACATCTCCAGCAGAGGGGCTGCTCCTCAGACGCCAATGCTTCCCTCCAGGGTCCCCAGGGGTCCTCTATCTGACAGGAGTGCACTGCAGGGGAGCTCCAGCCATCTGCCCTGGGGTCCCCACAGTGCAGCCTTGCCCTGGCCCCCACAGGCAGGCGTAAGTGAGAGCCCCAGGGATTCTCTTGAGAGGCCCCAGTATTAGTGCACATGTTGAGACAATTCTTCCAAACCCAGGCCACTGGGCTGTGTTCAGGCATGATGGTGGGGGCGTCTGGGCAAGGTGGCACCACAGTGTCCTGTGGAGAGGGAAAAGGGATTTATGGCTTTGGGGAAACGGTCTTTTTCATTCTCAATGCCTGGGCTTCCAGGGACAATAAGATGGGTAATGATGTTCATATCAGAATTACTGAGCAGGCTCAGTAAGAGCATCGTCCGGGTGTGAATTAACAGGCGGTGATGTGGTATGAGTGTCAGCTCTTAGCACGCTGTGATTATTATTTCAGCTTCTTCCTTTCCCATTGTCATCTTGAATTTCATGAGTACTAGCCCACAGGAGGCCTGCAGCCTGTCCACCATGTACAACCCTCCTCTCCTGTATTGTGACCTGGATGAAATGGTCACCATAATGGATTAGATCTGGAGTGTCCCCCAGAAGCTCATGCATTGAAACATGGGTTCAGGGGAGAAAGTTCTTAGGCAGTGACTGGATCGTGGGGGCTCTGACCTCATCAGTGGATGATCCATCAATGGCTGATGGCCTCCTGGAGGTGGGACCTGGCTGGGGGAAGGAGGTGACTGGAGGTGTGCTGTGGAAGGGTTTGCCTTTCTCCATCCTCCCTTCCTCTCCCTCTCTCTCTCTCTCTCTTTTTCCCTCTCTCCCTCCTTCCTGCCTGCCATGACCAGAGCAGCCTTCCTCTGCCACACCTTCCGCCATGATGTCTCTGCCTTGGAGCTGGCCAGCCGTGGACTGAGCCTCTGACACCATGAGCCAAAATGATCCCCTCGTCCTCTAAGTTGTTCTTCTCAGGTGTTCTCGTCACAGCTATGGTCAGCTGACAGCACCATCACCAAACCCCGTGCAGGGCAGAGAAGGACCAGTGCCAGTCTGGCTGTCCAGGACTGAATGCACCCCAGGTACACACAATCCCCTCTTCCCTGGGCCTCTGCGGAGCTTTGTGTTCTGAGGGATGTCAAGGTTGAGCCGTGCCCAGCTGGGCAGAGTAGGCAAGGCTTCACCAGAAGGAACTGACTGGACCACACATCCCCTCCAAACGAGTAACGGTAAGTGGCCACTGGCTACAAAAACCAAATAAACCATGTCCTTGAAAGCCTCCAAGGACAGCTAGAGACTGGGAAGGGCCAGTGCAGAGCCAAAGGCACTGACACTGGGTAGCGTGTCGTCCGTGGGCTCGGCTGCTGGTAGTGCACTCCGTGAGGGCTTATCCGTGTTAACATAAACCCTCATTAGAGGGGATTAGGAGGGAGACAGTGACAAACAGGACGGACACTAACCCTCTGAGGACCCCAGGATGGCGCCTCGCACTAATTATCCTTTTAAATGACTCAATGCTGAGACGCATGTCAGCGTGTGTGCACGGGCCATGGGGGATTGTGTCAAGCAGAAGCGGCCTGTGTTGTGCAACAGTTCTGTGTTCTGTGCCCCCTGACACACGTGCACACTCCCACAGTCACACACAGCACACAGCCTGGCGTGCAGAGGTCCGGGCACACTGCCTGAGCAAGGGTGCGGGGAAAGTGTCCTCCCCATCTCTGGTCACCAGGTCCTGAGGACGAGGCCCCTGCACATGCACATGTCCACAGGTGCCCTGCCATCTACTGTAGGCGCTCCCTGCCTCCAAGGTATCAGGGACAACCTTGGGCCCAGTGAGCCTGGGATCTGGCTCGTTTGTGGGGGACAGGCTTTCTGAAAAGCACCAGACTTCCTGCCTTCTAAAACCCCATTTGTGTAGACCGAGAGGGGCAATGTCGCGGGACCCACCTTGCACACTAACGGGTTTGAGGAAGCCTCTCCATCTGATTCTCGCCAGGCTGAGCACCCCTGCAGCCTGCTTGGGCACAGGAGATAGACTTCCTCCTCCCAAGTCCTGTGCCCCTCTGCCTTGCTGGAAGCAGCCCCTTGGCTGTCTGCAGAGCTTGGGCACCATCCTGGAGTCTTCAGGGAGCAGGGAGCGGGACTTTGAGCTCTTCAATGTCCCCTCCAGAGGCTCCGCTGAGGAGGGAGTCGGAGTGTTCTCTTAAATGCTGCTGCTTATGTGTGCGGCCAACGCAGCCCAAGACTGTGCCCCATGAGAGGGTCCACAATGCTCTGGAAACACAGGGAAGGCAGGCTCCACCCAGGCCCCACGGGCCAAGCACCTTGAAGGCCAGAGGCTGCGGGACTTCCTCACTCCTGCCTGGAAGCTTCAAGTTAGTATGAACTTGGCCCCAGAATATCGCATCTGGAGAACTGCAGGTGGTGAGGCCCAAGGATGGACATATATGTATATATGTGGCAGATGCCACATCTCTGTCCTCACAAGACATGGTCAGCCAGGTGTGGACATGAGAGGCAGACTGGAAGAAGCCCAAGAAAGCAAGGTCATTGCGCATGTGGGCACAATGCTATCCCTTGGGAGTTCTCTCTAGTTCTCTCCAGGGCCACCGAGGACTCCATCGGGGCAGCAAGTTAGGCAGCCCTGGATCCAGAGCAGGTGACTCTGTCCTTGTAGGCCCTGCCCTGAGCTACAGTCCTTAGCAGGTGTTGGTGGCAGGTACTCATGTCCACAGAGCTGCTCATGCAGTAGTCATGCTCTTTGGGGACAATTCTGAGGCAAATGATACCGACTGTTCACACAGCCTACGGGGGTGGTGACACACAGGTGCTGTACGCTGTCCAAATGCTCGTCACCACTTGTGTTGTTCAAGGTGCACCCAGGCATGGATGCGAGATGCCGAATGCTGGGCATGGCCTTTGAAGTGATGAGCCCTTGATCCTTAGAGCTCATCATGGAAGCCTTGAAAGGAGGTGGGCCCACGTGCAGGGTGGGTCACAGACCAGAGCAGCTGCTCAGCCTGGGCCATCAGAAGACCCCAGGAAGCCCTCCGGAATCAGTGCAGTGTCCTCTTTATCTTGCCTAAGAGGGAGTGAGGCTCAGCGTGACACTCTGGAGGGCCAGACACCGTGCAGCAGAGAAGTGGGGGTGCTGGCACTAGTCGCGTGTGGTCCCAGCAGTGCGCTCCTCCGCCTGAGCTGGCTCCTGCTCCCTGGTGCAGCAGTGGCCCAGCTTCGTTACTGATCTAACCCCAGAGATGCGGTTCACATCCAGTCACCTGCAGAATATTGACAGAATAGAGGCAACCGTCAGTCAAGAGGCAGAGCTATCAATAAGCCTATTAAAATTCACAAAGGAAAACAAACCAGTACTCCCTTAGGCTCCCTTTGCTGGGGACAGGTCATCTCTGGAGGTTAGTACACGTCAAGGCTCCTGTGACTCTAATGACCAGCACGGCTGAGCCAGCCCTGGTTCAGTCTGTAGTTCCTAAGTTCGATGATTTCACGCTCAGCCTCACCCTGGTCCTGCGGGTAAGGACGACTCCTCGGGTCTTCACATAGCAAGACCATGATGTGCAGGAAGCAGCCCGAGACTGCTCAGATTTTCCAATGTAGACAAACACATGGATAAACTCACTCCAGTAATGCTGTAATGCGGAGTCATTTATTTTCAGGAGATAATTGATGTAGTCATGGACAAACACATTTGCTACCCTGTTGAGTGTAGCTGGTCCTAAGAAGCCATTTACATTTTTTTAGATACATTTAACTGCATCTTACGTGCTGAGCTATATTCCTTAGTGATATTTGCAAATTTGGGTATTCACGAAGGTCTTTGAAAATATGTCCACAATACATATAAAGAATGTGCTACATCTTAGCACAGGAAAGAAGACCATGGAGAGAGAGCCTACGGAAAGGGGGAAGATCTTTGCCACCTGCTCCTCAGACAGGGAATCAATATATATCCAAATAATATATAATCAGAATATAAAAAGGACTCAAAAAAACTTAACACCAAAAATCAAATAACTCAATGAAATGGGCAAAAAAACTAAACAGCCATCTCTCAAAAGTACAAATACAAATATATGAAAAAATGTCTGGTGTCTCTAGCAATTAGGGAAAAGCAAATCAAAACTACATTGAAATTTCATTTCACTCCATAAAGACAGCAATTATCAAACATTCAAATAATAATAAATTTGGTGAAAATGTAAAGAAAACACTACACTCACACATTGTTGGTGGGACTGCAAATTAGTGCAACCACTCTGGAAAGCAGTATGGAGATCCCTCAAAAAATAGGAATGGAACCACCATAGAACCCAGCTATCCCACTCCTCAGTACATGTACAAAAGACTAAAATCAGCATACTATAGGGATGCAGCCACATCAATGTTACAGCAGCACAATTCACAATAGCAAAGTTATGAAACCAAACTGGGTGCCCTTCAACAGAAGAATGGATAAAGAAAAACTGTGATATATATATACACGATAGAGTATCATTCAGCCATGAAGAAAGATGAAATCATGGCAATTGCTAGTAGTTGATGGAGATGGAGAATATCATGCAAAGTGAGACTATCCTGACCCAGAAAGTCAAAGAGAGAACATTTTCTCTCATATGCAAAAGGTACAGCAAAATAAGGGGGAGAATTGAGAAGGGAGTGAAAGTCCCATAAAAAGAAAGAGAGGTCAGTGGAGTGGAGGAGAGGGACAGAGGGAGGGACGGTGATGGGGGAGGGAGAGGTGGGAGCTCTGTCCTAGGCACGCACATGAGCATGCCACAGTGGAAGTCACTGTATGGGTTTCTATAAAGCACTGAGCTAAACGAACAACAAACAGAAGGCAGACCAGTGAAGCAGGGGAAAGGAACAGGACTGTGTGGAGAAAAGGAAAGGAGAAGAACTCAGGACTGAATTAGAGCAATCATAGTCCGCGTTTGTGTAATTAGGCCAAAAGGAACCCCCAAATTTATGTCTAACTATAATTCACTAACAAAAACATTTTTTAAAAAATTATATGCTTGCATCCGAAAGCTATTGTCTCAGGACAAAAGCAAAAACTGCTCGAATTGAAAACGAAGACGAGGCATTAACATGGATCAGAAAGGAAGACCAGCAACCACCCAGCAGAGCAGGGTGTGTGGATGTCATTAACGGGGTGCTTGTATGGGGCGAGTCTGGCGTAGCCCGGCTCAGGAGACCGACCAGTCAGCAAACTCTGGGGACTTGGGCTTCCCACGGAAGGCTGGAAGACAGAGCAGGGCCGTGCACGCCTCAGATGGCCGCTGCCTTCCTTCCCTGCCAGGGTGACCACAAGAGGTCGTGAACAGTGTGCAATGTCAGGTGAGAGCTGTACAGAGCCAACGTGGACCAGGGAGCAGATGTCACCCCAAGGACAACCAGAGCGAGCAGCAAGCGGCATGAGATGACGGAAGTGCACGTAGCGATGGCGAGACTTTGCGTAAAAAGAAAGCCGCGGAGAAGCGCAGGCCTCTGGAATGCTGCAGACCATGGAGCGTCCAGCGATGGGCAGAGAGGTTGGCCTTCCACCTGAGAACTTGGCTGCTGCCCTCAGGCCAGACAGGGAGTCCTCACCACATCCCAGCCACATGGACCAACCCACTCAGCAATGCGATGACACCCCCCAACACACTCAGCGTGTGTTCCACACGTGTAAACTATCAACTGCAAGTGTGAGTGGCCTTGAGCATCATCCTATTGGATACACTTTTGCCCTGGGAACTGGAAAACCTTCCTTTGCGGGATCAAAGGCTACTCGTGTCGTTTTGCAGGCTCTCCATCAGGTTTCCCTTAGAAATGAATGCTGCTAATGATTTCATTTATATGCGTTAGTATTTGGGGGGAAAATACCTTTGCTGAATCTGCCTTGAAATCCAGAATGCTATCAGGAAGCACCATGACAAGTTATAGCATCATGGCATTTTCCTGATTTGTGTCTATTTCCTGATTGTAATGTCGTTATTATATGACAAAAATCATGGCCTTGGGAAAAGCAGACTTCTCCGGTTGAGTTCTGTTGTTTCTCTTAGTTTCAGCAACACCAATTGGTGTTCTGATGCCTGCATCATGAAGCCTCCCACACTTGGATGGTTCATTCTTTGTGAGGTTTGTTTATTTCATGCCAAGATAATATAGTCTAGAACCAGGTGGATGGCATTTCTGACCTGTTTCTGCTGCTGTCTCCCCTCCTCCTCTCAGCACAGCAATGAGCATTAGCAGTGTGTAGGCTCCTGGTGCCTTGGCTGATGGCAACACCCACATACCACCCTTGGCCCACCATGTCATGCCCCCGAAGGCATTGTGGGTTAACGGTGATTTAATCTCCTCATGCATGCATAATGTCACTAGCTTTGCATAAATAATAATAAATAATTGGTGTGTATAAATAATTTATCATTATTTTTGCAGTAGAAGTAGAATTCTTAGACATATTTTAAACAAAGGGAACTGCAAACATGATCTCAATCAGAAAAGGGGTTAAGTCTTTTTTCAAATACAACTTTCAAAGCTCATATGCATTCATTGTATATCTGTGATTTCTTCCAACAGAGTTTACCATGTCACCCAAGTCTGAAAAGCCTGGCACAATACCTTAATCTGAGTCACAAAACAAAAAGGAAATAAGTTCAATATTAGAGACTTCTTTTCAAAATAAACTGAGCAATATCTCTTATGAAGAAAATCATTTTCCGGAGCTGGGCTGCAGCGCAGTGGAGCACTTGCCCGGCATGTGCAAAGTCCTTGGTTCCATGCCTAACACTGAAAAAGAGATAAATAAGAAGAAGATGATTCTTTTTTTTTTTTTGGATAGTGAATCATGTCGAAACCTTCACAATTATACGCATTATTATGTGACGATTCTGTCTTTATTTAGTTCAGGAAGTATTTCAGATTGAGTTTGGTATTTAAATTTAAGTCTATGCAGAACTACTGAGAAAAATCATCCCAATTGGAATCCATGAGTTGTCGACTTAGGGAGGGAGAGAAGGAGACAGCACTGAATGGGTGCACAGCACAGGCAGGAGCCCCCACTCCGGAGCTCCTCAGTTCCCGCTCCCTCCTGGGGTGGACCCAGGAGGTATTGCTGGACCACAGGGTGCACCCACAGCAGCCTGCAGCAGACACCAGCTCACCCCAGCTGCAGAGGCCCAGGCAGGCGAAGGGTGATTTTGTCCATAAACTCTGTGTTTTCATATCTCAGGTTTTACTTACAGCTCTGTCTTCTCCAATAACATTTTTAATTTTTAATTCTCACATAATTCAATCAGTTTCAGCAAAATGAGTTTCTGTGAAATAATTGGGAAGCATGAGAACTCCCCAGAGATAAAAAATTTGCAGAGATCCAAGTCCTCATCCCTCCTGGTGGCTCCCTCAGTTCAAGCTGCTTTCTGGGCCTCACACGTCCTCTCTGCCAGTCCACCCAAATTTGGAACAAAGAACAGTATGCTTTGCTGTGGCTCTTTACAACCTCTTGGTCACAGCCCAAAACTGTTATGCCTGCATTTGATTAATAAACACCTTTTGGCCTAGATTGACTTAGACAATCCTGACCATGACCTTGAGGAGCCTGTAGGTTTGGGAGGAGGGATTTTGAGTCCAATGCCTCTCTCCTCTCAGTTTTGTGGATACTGCTCACCTGGCAGAATCTTCAGGACACTGAACACATGGGGCATGTCAGGTGCTGAGGCTTCCTCACCAGCCCAGTCCCCTGGATCCCGCCTTTGGCTACCCTCAGTTGTACCCCACCTCCTGGTTGCACCCCACTCCACTATGGTTTTCTCAGATCCCCCTGCTCACCCCAATCCTGTGCCTCTTCCCTCCCATCTCTTCCCCTGTCTGAATCTCAGGCTCTTCCTTGTCAGCTGGACCCTTTCTGGACCATTATTTGCATTTCTGAATCTTTTATCAGCCTGCTCAGATAAAGAATTTGCCTCTACATATTAAAAAAAAAAACCAAAAAACTTGGAAACAAAAAAACTTGGAGACCCACAGCCAGCCTCTCTCCTCCTGCAGAGGGTGGTGGGTGTAGCCCACTGGCAGGTGGCTCAGTGGTCCGTGCAGAGACAGGTGATGGTGGGGTCACAGGCAGCAGAGACCCAGGGCAGGGGTGGTGTGCCACAGGAGGGAGCTGAGCATTTGGGGAGTGGGTGGGAGAGGCAGAACTCACAGCTGGGGACACAGGGTTGGCCACCGAGGGCTGAGAGCAGAGCCCAACTGTCTGGAGGAGCAGGAAGAGGGCTCCTGAGCACGGCTCTGCAGACGTCCTGGGTGCTATTCTGCAGCTTGGCCTTGTCTTCCTGTCACACCTGCACCAAGCCTGTCACCTCCTAGAGACATGCCATGTTTTGGGGTGATTTTAAGCAGGACTTTGAATTCCTGGGCTTAGAAAGGCCTTTCCATGTAAGACTGGTTCTGGAACGCTGATGGCAAGCTCTGGAGGTCCATGAGAATCTACAGTCGGTGGTGGACACAGGAAGACTCAGCGTGCCATTCTGACCCTCCTCTAGACCCAGGACAGAAACGGAGGCAGAGTGAACCCCAGGAGGACCACAGGAGGCCAGAAGCACTGATGACGAGGGAAAGACAAAGCTGATAAGAAACAGCAAAGCCCCTCGCGTGACCACGCCAGGAGTCAAGTGAGAAGGATCCCTGTAAGGTGCGCGTCTTGGCCGCTTTCCACCCCAAACAGCACCTGCGCTGGCCACGTTTGAAGAACGGTGTATCTGGGCTCACAGTCTGGGGTTTCCAGTCCATGGTCAGTTGGCTTTGCTGCTCTGGGCCCAGGGGGAGGCAGCACACAGGAGGAGCTCACAGCAGAGCGAGCCGCCCACCTCATGACAGCCAGAAGCAGAACAGAGAGCAAGAGCTGGGCACCGCATCCTGGGGACCTACAGCCCTCCGCCAGCCCACCTCCTAGAGGTCCCACCCCCTCCTTGCAGCGCCACACCTCCTAGAGGTCCCACCCCCTCCCTGCAGCGCCACACCTCCTAGAGGTCCCACCCCCTCCCTGCAGCGCCACACCTCCTAGAGGTCCCACCCCCTCCCTACAGCGCCACACCTCCTAGAGGTCCCACCCCCTCCCTGCAGCGCCACCCTGCAGATCAAGCCCTTATCACAAGGGCCTTTGAGGAACATTCAGGATGCAACTGTGGAGTATGAGCCTAGTTTTCCTCCACGCTGTGCATTGGGGGGTCAATGTGTGCCCCTGTTGAGGTCCTCAAACCTGAACGTGACCTTGCTTGGAGATAGGGATTTTTGTGTTTGTCGACAGGTTAAGATGGGGTCGTGGTGAATTAGGTGACCTTCATGCAGTGACTGGCACCCCTGTCATGTGAGGGAGTTGGGACACAGATGCAGCCAGGAGAACACCAGGTGAGGCCAGAAACATCCAAGCCATGCGGGGAGGCAGAGGCTGGGGTGGCTTGGCCACAAGCTGAGACCTGTTGGCTGTACTGGAAGCTGCAGGCAGGCATAGGGCGGATGCTGCCCTGGAGCCCTCGGAGGGCACGGCCTGCCAAGCCCTGATCTCAGAGGTGTGCTGGCCAGAGCTGAGGGATGATCAAGTTCTGTTGCCTCACTCGCTGGATGGCAACCTCTAATGGCAGCCCATGAAACTAATGTGGCATGTCATTTTTTTTTAAATAACAAAGGTGCACAGTTCTCCTTGAACTGCTATGAAACAGACCCCCTTCCTCCCTTTGAGCTTCAATGTTAGCATACAGCCCCAGAGCTGTGGTCTCATCCACCTGCACCAGGGTTTAGATAGCCCACCATTTTGCTAAGGTGCCTTGATTTTTTTCTTGTAAGGGAAGACTCTGTTCACTGATCAGATGTGGGCCAGGGTGCATTTTTACCAATTCCTAGATTGAGATGCTGGTTGCAACCAACACCATCTATTTCCTTTATTAGGCTTAGTTGCCCCGAGGAGAGAAATACATTGGATAAAACTTCAGGAAAGGGTGTTTCACTGGAAGCATGAAACAACCAGATTAAACTTCTCATCAAAGTCGAATTTTCCTGTAATGGCTCTCTGAGAAGGGACAGGCTGATGGCTGTGCAGGAAGACGGGGCCACTCCACAGTAACTGCTTTTCAATAAGGCAGGGAACCCAAGCAAGGCGGCCAAGAGAGCGCCTATTGGTCATTGTCTCAGGGAAGCTCTCCACATGTGGACGGTTGGAGGACCCAATCCAATCACCAGTGCCATTGCTGACCCCCTCTTGAGGATACAGGGCCCTCGGAGGAAGCACTGATGGCCCAGCAGGGCTCCTCCTTCAATGCCAGGCCACACGATATTTCTTTTGGCAGAGGTCACTGATGCTCGACACCCATCATCACTAACTTATTAGATCTTGAGGCAATTAGTTGAAAACAAACAGAAGAGACAAGCCTGGTATTGAAACACGGAAACCAGAAGAAAATAGCCCATGGCGCTCCACTGTTTCAAAGTGCTTCAAAGGCGGGGTCGGGCTTCCTGGGGAAGAAAGGAGAGCATTGTTTTCGGTAACGTCTATACAGTAGAGGGCTTACTGCATTATTTTTCTACTGATTCGGGTTACATTTGAGCTCGCCTGGCAATAATAGGTCAGTGGAAAGCACTTTTCAGTTTCCACCTGAACCCAGCGTGCAACGTGTAGCATGATTAGTCAAGGATTAAAAATCCAATTAGACTCTCCCTGACATGAGGAGTCAGACGAGGAATTCTGAGAAATGCATTGAAACCCCTTCTTAATATGATGGAGGGTGATAACATGCACCAAGCAGAACCGAGATCTCGAGGACCCTGGAGCCTTCAGAACAAACTGGCTTTCCCCATCTTTGATATAAATATGCATCCCTTGCTATTAATTGTCTTGATTGAGGACAGTAGATGTGTTTACATGAATTTTCATGGGAAATAGGGATTTGTCCTCTGAAACAGAGAGCTCACGCGTGTCCGTGGGGTACTTTGCTCTTAGCAAGTGCCTGTTAGGGTCAGATTGTGAGCCTTCGAGGCTGTTAAGATAGCAACCTAGCACAATCCCAGATGGAAAAGAAGGGCTCACTGTACGCCCCACATACCTTACCCGCCCAAGAGTGTGTAATAATATGTTGTGTGCATTATTATTTGAGGTGATTTCCTTTGGTCACGTGAGAAATATTACGAATTTTGTGAGGCAAGATAGTCTTTGATTTTTATCATCAAGGGAAAATTAAGTTAAATGACATTCAGTAATTTTGCTAGTCCTATCTGCTCAGGTTTGTACTTTTATAAGCTTCTCTTATTTAATGCAGAACTTGATTTACACAAATATCTCTCATGCAGCTGATTTTCAATACCAAGTATCTTTTTCAGTCACAAGAAATGCTGAATTGTTTCCTTTGCAGAGAGCAGCGTTGCATACACTGAACATGAAGGACTGTGGATGTGACTTGATTCATGGAAACTCTCTTATTCTTGGCATGGACTCGATGACATTCACTTGGCAACTAAAACCCAAACAAACGTTTTGATTTAAAAAATGAAAATGTGTGTGACTACAGATAACAATAATGCAGGGTACATTTCAAGAGGCTAGAAGAAAAGGACTTACAAGCTCCCACTGTAAAGCAATGACCGGCGCTGCTGGAGAGAGAGATGTCCAACCAGTCTTCAACGCCGTGCAAGGTGCACATGGACCGGGACGCCACACAGGGCCCCAATAGTACGTGTGACTTTTGTGTTTTGTATCTTGGCTAAAAATTATTTTTGAATGAAGATGTGCTTTCACAAAGCTGTGCTGGGGGAGTTCCAGCAGAGCCTCGCGCTCCCCCTGGACTGTGCTCATGGCCAGTCTCTGGCTGGTTATTTCCTGAGCTCTCCTGAAAAACTAATGAGGAGGCACTTGTTGCTTTCTTCATTCTCTACTAATTAGACTTCCACTTTGTGTTTTTTTTTTATTCTGTGCATTTATTTTAAAATTATTTTCAACAAATAAGTGAGACCATGCATGGCATGCTGACAGGAAATCTCCACCAAAGAATTCCCGGGGCCTCTGGGGGACATTTTCAACCTGTCCTCCATCATCAGTGACTCCCAGAGTGCCAGTTCACAGTCTGGAGAGCCTGCTTCTTGTGCAAGGGCTGGGTGGCCAGGCTGGGTCTCAGGTGACAGAGGGGCGCCCTCTGGCCCAGTGCTTGCCTCCTTTCTGTTTAGAATTTACAAACTGCAACTCACTTTAAAAATACTTCCTTCAATATCCAGAAAAGCCACACTTGGTGCCTGTTTCTGCCTTCCTCTTCCCCTGTGCTTCTTTTTTTTTAATTTTTATTATTAGTTGTTAAAAACATTACAAAGTTCTTGACATATCATATTTCATACATTTGATTCAAGTGGGTTATGAACTCCCATTTTTACCCCATACACAGATTGCAGAATCACATCAGTTACACATCCACTTTTTTACATATTGCCATACTAGTGTCTGTTCTATTCTGCTGCCTTTCCTATCCTCTACTATCCCCCCTCCCCTCCCCTCCCCTCCCATCTTCTCCCACTTTTTTCTTAATACAAGTCTTCAGGTAGAATTGCATCATCAGTACTGCAGCCTGGTGCACAGCATGCTGGATTTGGTCGAATTCTTTCCCACACATGAGGTTTCAATCTGTCTGTGTGTCCTCTTGGTGTCTGATTTCAAGACCCCATGTGCTGATCAGCGCCTGTTCAGCGGTCACAATGCCTTCACTCAGGAGATTCAACATGACTCTCGGATCAGATGTGCTGCCATACACGGCTGGACCAGGTGTCGGATGACCAGATGACAGCTCTTGGGGAAAGCCGCCCCACTGCAGCCAAGGGCCCCAGTCCTGCCTCCCCAGACAGGGCAGCTGAGCCACAGCACTGTGCTGCAAAGCGCCCAGCCCTGCCGTGTCCTGTCAGGTGGAGCTGATGCCTCGAGTCTGGGTTTGTGGGTGTCAGATGGCTCCGTCTCTCCTGTCCTGTTTCCTTCTCAAAGGATCACAGTTCATCCTGGTGTGAAAAGTCTCTGTTCAGCAGTGGGGCTGTGTTTCAATGGCTCATGTTAGTAACTATTTAAAAGTAGATTCTAGCTTTGTCCTTTCACATAGAGTCCTTCAAGATGTTTCCTGACATATACGAGGCCCACAGCTAAGTTCTGCAGGGGGAGTTGGTCCCACTAGGGTCCACCTGCCACAGTTTCGTGCACAAAGTAAAGCCAGGAGAGGTGAGAGGGATTTTCCAGGTCACAGAGCAAGTTCATGGCAAAACCGGGCTAAAGGCCTGAGCTTCCTGGCCTGTCTTCCAAGGTTTGTTTTCTGACACCTGTTAGCAACAAAACTTGGATGTCTCCTCACTTGTAGAGAACAATAAAGTCAAATGTGAACACTTTGATAGCCCTTATCAAAATCAAATGGTTTATCAAGCAACTGGGTGAAGACTGATTGTGAAGGCCTGGTTATCAGAACTGTTTGGGTCACTGACTTGAACTTTGATGCCACAGGACAGGAAGAGAGTCCAGGTTGGTCTCTGCCTGCAACATTAGTACCATCCCCTGCAGCCACATGAGTTAGGGTTCGCTGCTGCTACATGGGGAGAAGGACAAAGAGCTTGGTTGTGTGGTTGTCGCATGAGGTGGAGGGTAGAGTCATAGCTCTATTGGTGGACTCTTCAATTTAAACGGCTGTTAAGTCTGCAAGCAAAGCTCCCGACTTGCCCTCCCCCGCGGAGCTCACCTCCTTCCACAGCATATTGTGGTGGACCTTCAAGGGGCCTCAGAGTGTGTCTGTCAATCCTCAGACCTGTCAGGGAGATGCAGAGACTTCGTGACTTGGACAGGGTCCTGTGGCCCTGGTCCTCTGGAAGCCAGGGTGGTGATTCCCCCACTGGGCCACCATGTTAGGGTTGGGTCCTTGTGCTCCCACCCACTGGAATTAGGTCCAGATGCGCTCATTAAAGGGTCCAGCAAACTGGAAATAAAATCCACTTACTCCCTGGGACATTGCTACTACAGATAGGGCCCTGCAGCCCTCCTGAGGAAGGGCTTAGTGAGTGGATAAGGAAGGAGCACCCCACTGGAAGAGAGCTTTTAGCTTCAGAACTAGGCTAAGAGCATGCTCTCCTTAATGCACACCTGCTTCTATCTAAGAACGAGCATACAGGGCCAGGGTGAAGAAGACCACGTGACTTCTGCCCACACCCCTTCCTGCTTCATTCCCAGAGCCTGGTTTCAAGAGCTGTGGAGGGCACAGGAGTCTGTCAAAGTCCCCAGGGCTGAGCTACTCCACCACTAGACTCAGGGTGCCCCGTGGCTGAGGAGGCCTGGCTGCGTTCTGGCAGGCATCTGACCTTCCCTAAAACCCTAAATTTAGCTGGGTGGGCTTCTCTTTGCCATCCACTGTACTTCTTCTTGCTGGCAACCACAGAGAGGTAAAAGGTTATGAAGAGCTGGTTTTTCTTGCAAAGCTTGCTCCTTGTTTTTATGGGAATCTATAGGAATGTTTTGTAGGAATCTCAGGCAGTCCCTTTCGCCTCTGCCCAAGCCAACGGGAATGTCTGTGGTGTTCAAGATTCATAAGATTGTTCAACAAAGCAACTAAATGGCATTTCACATCTAATATGGTTTATAAAAAGAAAAGCTGAAAACCACTTAGAGACTTTCACATCTGAGTGAGTATTGCTATTTATTTAATTTTTAACACCCACCAAACAATTCAATATCAGATGTTTATATAAAGTCAATTTGGATGAGTTCAACTGTTACTAGCATCAGGACTTACAATTTTCAAGGTTTCATACATTCTAACTTGTACCTACAAGATAATTTTTTTCCATTATTTTTACTTTGAGTTTAGAATGTTTTATTCCTTTCCCAGTTTGCCTCTTCTTTATCCTCACCTGGCTTTCTTCTGTCCATGAACCATCCATTAAAGGATTCTCTGTGCTGGGCATATGCTGGCCATTGAGCAGGAAGCCCTGGGATCCAACTGGGCTGACAGTGGTTTCCCGGAGATGTGTCATAATGGAGGACTCACCAAAATGCTGCCCATTATTTCCTGCCTACAGGGATTCTTCCAAATAAATGAGGAATACAGTCACAGAGAAATTTCCCCAGCCTGCTCCCCGTCATGCTGCACCCACGAATCACACTGAAAGTAACTGCGTGTTCTGCAGATGGTTCCAAAGAACCATGCCTATGAGAGGCTGTCTGGTCCTAGTACACTGTTGGTGCCAGTGCAGCCAGAGGATAGCAGCAGAGACTGGAGGACGACAGGGCAAGGGGAGCTTCCCCTCTATTCCGACTCTATAGGGAAGGGCAGAGGGCAGCATGGAAACTTAGGAACCCTCACCAATACCCACTTGAGAGCAGAGACTTTGATAGGAGGCCCCTTGCTGTTCCCAACTCCTTGAAGCAAGGCTTCCACCCCAGGCCCCAGGCTCCCACAGGCCTCATGTCCCTTCCCCTGCCAATCCAGTGGACAGTCTCTTTCACACCCTTCAGCAGGCACTAAAAATTGGTGATCTGATTCTAAGGTCCACAAACTTTCTCTCCCCTCTTCCTCCTTCCAGGGACAAGATTCTCTCTCTGTTCTTAATGATCCCAGGTCTTCAGATCACTCTGTTTACGTAGGTCTTTTTAAAACTGCCCTACTCAATGTTGTGTAGTTCGTAGGGTCCCCAGGTCACATATGGTGGGCTGTGTTCATCCTCAAACATCGCACTTTTTTGTTATTGTAACTTTTACATTATAATTTTAATTTCAAGGTTTACACTCCTAATTAAATGAGCTCTTGTCCTTTTCTCTACTGGCTTCCCTCTCAGGCTGTCTAGGTTGGCCATAGGAAGGTGCTATGGAATGACCCAGGGAGACAAATCCACACCAGCTAGGATGCTCACCAAAGGCAAATTGCTCAACTTCTTCTCACAAGGGCACAAAGACAGGTGGTCCCAGAGGCAGCGAACATAGAGAAAGAGATGACTTGTGTCCAAGTGCTGGCATCTTGTTCACTCAGGGGAAACAGAGGGGAAAATTTTAATGCCCAAGAAAATCAGAAAAAAAAATTAAATACAAGAGCAGAAATCAATAAAATAGAAAATAGAAAATCCATATAAAAATCAAAGCAAAGACTGTTTTTTTTTTTAAATGATCAATAAAACTGATAAATCTCTAGTCAGGCTTATCAGAAAAATATGAGAAAAGATGCAAATTGCAAAGTCACAAGCACCTCAGGGGGCATCACTACTGATACAAAAAACAGCTCAGGGGACATCACTACTGACCCAACAAGCTCAGGAGGCATCACTACTGATCCAACATGCTTGGGAACATCACTACTAGTCTAACAAGCTCAGGGGTCATCACTACTGGTCCAACAAACAGCTCACGGGGCATCACTACTGACCCAACAAACAGCTCAGGGGGCATCACTACTGGTTAACAAGCTCAGGGGGCATCACTACTGACCCAACATGTTCGGGGGCATCACTACTGGTCCAACAAGCTCAGGAAAGACATGATGGAGTAATACAAATGGCCATGGCAATGAACTTGGTGATAAAGAAGGACTAGATGTATTTATTGAAAGATAAGAAACAGAAAAACTCAGGATGAAATTGATAAAATGAACAACTTTATATCCTTTAAGGAAATTAAGTTTTTGTTTTAAGAATCTTCAAGAAAAAAAAGTCAAAACTCAGAAAATCAACAGAAGCAAAACCAGAACCTGACTCAACAACTTCCAGAAAACAAATGAATTTTGTTTCATCAGGAATAAAAATATGCAAAAAAGTTTAATGAATTGTGACTAAATAGATTTAATTCCAGAAATGCAAGACCAGCTGTTATTTGAGAAATGAATTCACAATTACTATTATTGAACTTGACAAATATGCAGAACCATCTGTAGACTTCTAGTTTATCTCTGTGTGTACAGAACTTGAAGTCAATGCTGCCCTAACAACAAGTAAAAAGCAGACCAGGCTGAAAAGTCGACATCTTTGCTTGGGTCCTGAGAAGGCTGAGGACACAGGACAAAGCCTGGCCCAAGATATGACATGGGAAGTCCCAGGGAGTCGGGGCTCCCAGAGCAGAGACGCACATAGGACATAACACAGAGGGCAGAGCCTCCATCTGCCACGGAGGCTCAGAGGGACATGTATGATTTTGCAACTCCAGGAGGACCTTGTCATGGGGCCACACTCCCAAGACCTTTACCTCCAGGAGCTCAGCCATGTCCTCACAATAATCCTGGGAGGAAGACAGCCAGCTCTGGCACTCACAGACCATCCTGCCCCACATGAGGGATCCTGGACAAGCATAGCCTAAGGCACTCATGAAGCCTACAACCCAGAGACACAGGATCCCACAACGGGTAGGTGTCAGAATTGCACAACTCCCTCCCACCCTCACCACCAAATCACTAGAGGGCTTAACCCAGCAGTTCCATTTATCCACTACGTCATGTCTGGATTTCAAGGAAAAAATTACAAGGCACATTCAAGGCAAAAAAAAAAAAAAACAGAACTTGAAAGTACAGATCAAGCATCAGACCAGGCATGGCAGGGATGTTGGCATTATCAGAAAAGCAATTGAAGAAAACCTGGCTAATGTAATTACTAATATGCTAGGTGCTCTAATAGATAACACAGACTGCATGGGAATGCAGGTAGGAGACGTTAGCAGGGAGATAGGAATCTTAAGAGAGAAACCAAAAAAAAAAATGCAGAATATCAGAACCACAGTAACCCAAATCAAGAAAGTTTCTGATCAACTCACTAGAGCTTCCATGGGGCTGAGAAAAGGTGCTCTAAGTTTGAGAAGATGCCCGGAGAGACCTTCAAAACTGAAAAGCAGAGAGAACAGATTCCAAAAAGGCAGAACAGAGCACCCAAGGACACTGGGGCAACCACAAGAGCAGAATAGACACGTGAGGGGAAAAACAAAGATGTGAAAAAGAAAGGAACAGAAGAAATAACCAAAACAACGAAAGAGAATGTCCACAAAGGAACAGCACAGACCTAGCCATAGACCCGGAATCTCAGCACACGTAGCAGGAGAATCACCCCCCCACACACACACACACACCAGGTCAACTACAGCATTTCAATCTCCAGAAAATTAAAGATTTAAAAAATCTGGAAGGGCTGGGTGCTGTGACACACACCTGTAATCCCAGCAGCTCGGGAGGCTGAGGCAGGAGGACTGCGATTTCGAGCCAGCCTCAGCAATGGCGAAGCACTAAGCAACTCAGTGAGACCCTGTCTCTAAATACAGTACAAAATAGGGCTGGGGATGTGGCTCAGTGGTCAAGTGCCCCTGAGTTCAATCCCTGGTACCAAAACAAACAACAACAACAACAACAAATGCTGCAAGACGCCACAGGGAAAACACCATAGAGAAACCAAGATAAAAATCACTTCTGGTTTCTCTTACACCATGCAAGCAAGGAGAGAGTGGAGAGAAAAAAGGAAAAAAGTCAAAAACTTAGAACTCTGGATCCTTCAAAAGTGAAAAGGAGCAAGACACTTTTCAAGCAAAAAGGAATTTGTTTTCGGTAGCCCTTCCTTGCAAGAAATAGCAAGAGAAGCTTATCAGAGAGCAGGACCCTACTCCTGGTCAGAAACGCAGATATCCACCTGGGAACACTGCAGAAGGAATGGCTGAAGGAAACAGGCTTTTATCCTTCTTGTCGTCTTCCGTGATACTGGGGATGGAGCTTTCCTCGTGCCCAGTCTTTTTGTTTACTTTGTGACAGGGTCTTGCTGAGTTGCCCAGTCTGACCTCAGACTTGAGATGCTCCTGCCTCAGCATCCAGCCTACTTTCACACTTTTAATTGGGTTAACAGATAACAGCTTGTCAAAACAATGATAGCAGTAATATATTGATTATGTATGCCTATGAATATATCATACATAGTAGGTCTATCAAATGTATGTATGCTTATGCTTAAGAAATGACTATAAGGGACAGGAGGGAGGAATTAAGATTATTTTTTATTATAAGGAATCCTTACTAACTGTGAAGTGGTACAGTGTTGCTGGAACATGATTTTGAATCAGATGTAAGTGCATCTTGAAAAATCTAGAACAATGAAAATGTTAAGAAAAATACTTAGGAAATAGAATAATATAATACATTTAATTAAAATTATGTTAAAAAACCTGAAAAATAGTGGAAGAACAAAAGATAGGAACAAATAGAAAATGCAACAAACACTATAGTAGCTATTAATCCAACTGAATCAAGAATCACTTTGAATGCTAATGATCTAAAGGCACCAATTAAAAGGCAGCAATAGAGTGAGTTAGAGACACAAGTCTCAATTATTTTTGTGCTTAGACTTTAAAAATAAAGAAAGATAGTTGAAATACATTCTTCTGTCATGTACAACTAAGAAGAACAAATAAAAAATTAAAAATAAGTAAATAAATAAATAAGGACAGGTCAGGATGCATGTTAGTGGGTGGGCAGACCGGGCAGCACACTGCCAAAGCAGGAGCCATGGCCCTCCTGAGGCTTCCTGCCGCCCGCCTCCTACTTGGACTCGTCTTCCCAACCGTGCCAGCAGGTCTCAGGCTGAGAAAGCTGCTGAGGGCCAACCCGCTGGTGAGACGCTGTTTGTCTACAGACACTAAAGCAGGCAACCGTGGACAGTGTGGCTACAGTCGGAAGTGGTGGCAGAGCCTGGGGAAGCTTGTGCAGACCCTGAGTTCAGCCCAGCCTCCTCCAACAGCAAGGCCCCCGGTAAGTTCTGGAATCAGCTGGAAGGGACCCCCAAGGAGACTTCCAGGAGAGCTCATGCTGACATCATGAGAGAGCTGCAGACGAAGTGGCAGGATGTGGTGGCCAGGCACTTGCTCGATCTAAACTCAAACAAAGCTTCGTTTTTCTAATAGTGCCAGTGGTGTGAAGTGGTGAAAGCCGACAGCTAAGCAGGCTCCACACAGCCTTTCATTACATGATGCTAACAGATCGGGGATGACGTGATGATGATAACGTACTTCCCAAGTATGTTATCTGAGGACAATTAAAAGCAATTTGTTACCTAAAATAAAAATAAATAGAGGGAGAAAATACATCATGTTAACACTAAGACATAGAGATGGGATCACTATATAAGTATCACACAAGGTGACTTTGATACCAAGGAAAGTTACCAGGACATTGGTAACTTTCCTTGGTATCAAAGGGGTCAGTTCTCCACACTTAACAACCCTAAGTGTACAACCCTGAGTGTAGGCCAGTAACACCAGAGCGTCAGGCCATGTGAGGCTCAGACCACACAGCTGCAAGGAGGAGCCACTACCACAGTCAAGGTGTCAACGTGCCTTTATCAAAATGGATGGGTCAGAAGGCAATAAATGGACGACGAAAGAGTCAGCTCAACACCATTGGTCTCTGGATGTGATGGACAACGGTAGGCCACTCCCCTCTGCAGCAGCACTCATGGCTCTCCAGTTCCTGGAGACTTCACCAAGATAGACACATTCCAGTTAGACACAAAGGCCCTAAGTGCACGAACACAACATTCAAAAACTACAAGTCACACAATGACAGTCTTAACCTAGTGGACTTCAGCTGGAAACCAGTAACAGAAAATAAGTGGGAAAATTTTTAAAAATGTGAAGATTAAGCAACAAAGGTCTAAATAAGACATGGATCGAAGAGACGCTTCAAAGGAAACTTATATATTTGGAACTAAATGAAAATAAAAACACAGCTTATCAAAATTTGTGAGTTGCAGTGACAACAGTGCTTAGAGGGCAACCTACAGCATCTCCTGTACCAAAAAAAAAAAAAAAAAAGCTATAGATCCATGAAGAGGAACATTTAGGTTCATATTAGTAAATAAGAGAAACCAGTATCAAAAGGCTACAAGTGGCATGATTCCCACTATCTGGCTTTATGTAAAACAGGGCTATGAATAAAGCAAAAGATATCAGTGGGTGCCAGAGACTGGGGGTGAGGGGGTGAGTAGGCAGAGCATGAAGGATCTTCAGGACAGTAAAATCACCCTGTGTGATAGCATAATGGTGGGAACCACGTCATACATTTGACCAAGCAGTGTATGTCCAGAGAGGGGCCTCCTGCAAAATACTGAGCAGGGGACCAGGATGCCTCAATGTAGGTTGCTTAGTTGCAACAAATACTGTGCCTGATGGGATGAGGGCGCGGGGTGTTGGTTATGAGGCTGTGTGTGAGAAGAACAGCATGGAGTATATGGGAAATCTGAATCTGCCTTTCAGTTTTGCTGTGAACCTAAAATTATTACAAAAAGGAAGAGAAAATGGAGGGGAACTATGTCAACAGATGCCAAGAACAATCTGAAAGATCTCAGTAGGTTTGGTTAGAAATCTTTCAGCAAACTAGGAATGGAAGAAAATTTCCTCGACCTAATAACTGACACCCATAAAACTTATAGGCACATAATTGTGTATTTAATGGTAAAAAACATCTGTGTAGGATTAGGAACAGGCAAGGAATAGGTCCAACATTGTCCTAGAGGTCACAGCAGTGGAATAGGGTGGCAAAAACAAATAAAACCAGATTGGGGCCAAGAAGGAGGAAAAACTCTGTCACCGACACATTAGGGTCATTTGATAAGGGAGTTAGTGAGAATGCAGAAAGATTAGACCAGTGAGTGGGCAGAGCAGGTGACGTGATATAGAGTAGCAACAGAAAGCAGAACCCAGGAGGCATTCAGAACAGAATCAACCTAGGAAAAGAGAGATGAATACGAGAAAAGATGTGTAAAACATGAAAAGAGAGATAAATACGAGGAAAGATGTGTAAAACATGAAAAGAGAGATAAATACGAGGAAAGATGTGTGAAGTTTTGAAACACTGAAAATCATAAAACATTGCCTGGGAAAATTAAAGAAAAAGAAATGGAAAGATACCACGTCTGTATATCAGAAGATTCAATATGGTTAATATGTCAGTTCCTCTGCATTCATCATCATGTTCACAAAAATCCAGCCAAAATTCCCACAGGTGTTTTGTTGTTATTGTTAAAATGGGCAATTAGACAGAAGGGCAAATGACCTAACTAGGCAAAGTGATTTTGGATAAGAACTGATTTGGAAGCCCATCTGGATTCAAGATTCAGTAAGTCTGCTGTAGTCCAGAGAGGGCTGTACCCCCCGCCACACACACACACACACACACACACACACACACACACTAGGTGAAAGGAGCAATCAAAGTCCTCTTGCTTTTCCACAAAGGTCCAAGGGCAACTCGGCAGAGGAAGGGCCTCTTCCAGCCAGGGCACTGAAGAGTCGGGTCCACGCTGACCTCACCCTTCGGTCCTCCTGGACTCTGCATCTGCAGCAGCAGAACCAAAGCCCGGGAACTCCATGCCCACACCAGCTCCTGCTCCTGAGCACAGGAAGAAAGGGGTCTGTGGTATGTAGTTTCAGAGAACCATGTAAACCTTCCAGGGAATTGTCCAGACAATTCCTAAGTCAGCAAAGAAAGGGAGTCACCAAATGGAGTCACCAAAACCATCTCTGCAGAGAGGTGGGGGGTTGGAACTATGTGGGTTGCTAACTATGCCTGGTGCTGACTGCAGCGGACTTGGAAGCATTTGTTAAAATGAGCTCTCCAGAAATAGATTAAAATGCTACAGCAAACACTACTTGTAATGAAATTTAAATTTGCTTCAAAACACATTGGAAAGAAAAGGAGAAAATCCATGTAAAAGACTGTAGGAGAGACAGGGATGAGTATGCGGCCTATTTTTGACCCTGAGAAAGAATACAGTATAAATATCCTTTAAAAACACAGAACCCCATGCATGCTAGGCAAGCACTCCTCCACCGAGCTGCACCCCTGCCCTATAGACACAAGTTCTATAAAGGAGCTCAGGAAAACGTGGCGGTGGGAAGGGAGCAAGCCGCCCCGGCCCCGAGCCACTGCACCCTCAGATCTCACCTGGTGGGAAGACTCCATCTCCGAGAGTGTTAGAGGACCCCTATCCAGCTACTCTCCACACAAATCACTAGCTCTGTGACCCCACGCAGTGCCCTGGGCCTCCTTGTTCAAGTAGGATGTCCGGTGTTGGAGCAGGACCCAAAGCCGAAGTTCCAGTCCACTCAAGACTCGGTGAGCCTGAGCAGAATCACCTATCAACACATCTGCGGGTCTCCAAACTGCTCCCCACAGTCACTCAGCTGCTACCTACCCACAGAGCAATGCCGTCGCCTGGCTCCCCCCACCTCACCAGGCTCCCCCACCTCACCAGGCTCCCCCACCTCACCCGGCTCCCCCCACCTCAACAGGCTCCCCCACCTCACCAGGCTCCCCCCACCTCAACCGGCTCCCCCCACCTCAACAGGCTCCCCCCACCTCAACCGGCTCCCCCCACCTCACCAGCCTCCCCCCACCTCACCAGGCTCCCCCCACCTCACCAGACAGCCCTGCACTGAAAGCAGACCGCCACCATCTTGACTCAACATTCTCGCCATATTAGGTGGGGCAGTTCCCAGATCAGATCTCCAAGGCCAGGTACCAGGTTTCCAACCTTCCCTGCTCCCCAGCAGTGGTAACCCAACACAGGTGTGCAGTGCGACCAGGGAGCCACCCAGGGGAGCCGGGTGAGGGGTTCCTCCATTGGGAACTGCTAGGGGAGAGGGAGAGACTGGGAACTGGGAAATCTCCAGGCAAGAGAGGGAGATAGTACCGGGCACTCATGTTATAGGAGTGGTCCCAGAGAGAGACCCGTGAGGTGCAGTCTTTCTGCAGGGACTGGTGGGTGCCACTCCCCACATCCAGGCACCCTGCGCCAGGCCCAGTCTTCCCACCCTGGTTACCTCCACCCTACGGAGGGCAGAGACACCAGCTTACAGCAGACCACCCTACCTATTGGAGGAGAAGAGAAGCAGGACAGATATGGATCTCCAAAGCCAGCTGCAACCCTGGCTTCTTCCTTGAGTGTTGGTTGGTTGGTTGTTGGTTGTTTGGTTTTTTTCTCTTCTACCCCTCCATCCTCCGGCCCTAACATCCCCACCATATGTGAAACCAAGAACTCTGCGTGAAATAGGACTTTGAGGACTGAGTCACTGAATCGTATAATATAGAGGTGTTGGATATGCCCTTTATTTCTTTTCCTTTTTATTGTTTCACTTTTCTTTCCCCCTCCAAATTTTACTGTTTTAACATCTGTATTTTCTAAATATGTGTGTGTTTGTTTTATGTACTCTACTGTCATCCCACGTACCTGCCTACCCTCAATTACTTCCTGTCTGTTCTCTTGCTACTAACCCTCTTCACTAGATTCTCCTTCACACTTCCTAAGATACATTAACTCTATATCCTCACATCCTACCTCCTCAGCATATCCTCCTATGCTCCTCCACCCCAAGTTTATTGTCCACCATCAGAAACTGTGCGCCTTTTTACAAAACTAGTCATTATATTTTAGATAATAATTGAACCCAACATTTCTGTACATTGAGACACAATTCAGTTCTGAACCTTCATGCATCTAGAAAGACGATAACAAAATAGAAAGGGGGGATCATTCTCACAGACACAGGCCAAGGACAAGTCCATAAACTATAATCCCCCTGTGAAGCTGCAGCTTGCCTCTCTGGATTTTGGCAATAATTCAACAACCACAGCCACAACTACCCCCAGGCACCCGCACATACCCATGAGCACTTTCAAACAGCAACAGAAACGCCTGATTTAATGAGGTGAATGGAAAGGCTGCTTATCCAGAGTTGACCAGAGTGGACATCTCAACAATGGTCCATAGCACAGCTTCTCCCTGTCGTCACATGCAATAAACCTAGCAACAGGTAGAGAGAAGAGGACCCAGGCACGGCCACCATGCTGGTGGGGACCTCCTTTCAGGGCTTCCTGTACAATGGGGGACTGAAATCTGAGGATCTAAATTACTTAGAAATGAATAAAAACTCAGAAAAAGTGTTTTTGAAAACCTATAGACTGTGGACAGAGCCTGGCTTAGAGGAAACAGCAGAATTTAAATGTTTCCACTATTCAATAAAACCTTTAGTCTATGTGTATAATTGCACATACTTTAATAAGAAAGCAAAATATAAAACATGTATATTCTAGATAATTACTTTGTTTAAAACATTAAAAAAAAGGAATGATACACAGTAAACTTTGACCAGTGGCTGCATTTAAATGATCACATTATGTGCTTGTTTCTTTATACTATCTAATAATTCCATGATGTTTTTGCATATTATATGTTTACATTTGAGAGAAAATCAAAATGTCTGGACTTTTACCTTGAGTTATATAATGCAAATTATTTGCCATTTTATAATTGCTTTTAAATCAAACAAAAAAAATGTCAAGTGTAAGAGGTTGTTAAATTTAATCCTCAGTGCATTGTGGAGAGTTGAATTTCCCTAGCACTCTCAGAAACTTCCTGAGGCCTGGAACTCCACCTTTGAATATCCTGCTAGGGTTTGTTTTTACTCACCTGTGAAGCGCTCAAGGTTACTGAACTGTCTGTCTTCAGGTGAATTCTGTGTGGTTTTGGTGTGCTTTGGAGTAAGACCCTGCCTTGCTTGTTCGCTCTCCAAGGCAACATCAGCCTCGTCTTTGATTTGAGCATGCCCAGGTGGGCCTGTGTGGTTTTTTCTCTTCACAAGGAGCTACAGAGTTTCCATGGAGTATTCTAAACACACCCTTAACTCCATGTGGGACAGTGCCAGGTCAGACGGCAGCAATGTCACCCCCACGGTCCCTCCAAGTCTCCTACAGCATGTGAGGCTGTGGCTGTCCATGGGATCTGCGAGGCAGTCTGAGGGAGCGTCTCTGAGTCGGCTGACAGACATTCTGCTAGAACCTTTTGGGTCAGAGCTGTCATTCACTGGGGTTTCTGTATACAACCTGCCACCTTGCCACCAGAGAGCTGCCTGCAGCTCCTGCCAAAGGAGGTGAGGCTCCCAGAATGAGAATATGGGACAGGAGGTGAAGGGAAGGAGAGAGGGGGAGAGCTCAGGGGGCTCCAGGGCTCCAGATGTGGAATTAGCCCCACTCGCTAGGTGTCCTTCTGTGGTCTTGCTGCTGGGGGACCATGCAGTCCCACCAATATGGGAAGAAAATGGATGGATTTTGAAGCTGCTCAGAAGCTTCAAACCATGGACGTGGTATCTGGTGTAGCAGATCTGAAGACAGCAGAGGAGAGAGGGATGAACCCCCAGGGCCAGCCCCAAGCCCTAGTCCTTGTTCCCGTCAGGTGGCCGTGAAATCTAACAGTGGCAAACCAAGCATCAGATTCTTCTTCCACACCCTCCCAACCTGTGGGCTCCTGCGGGGTCATGAAACATCAGCTCTGTGCAGACTCTAGTCCCTCCACCCCAGGAAAGCTCGAGAGCCCAGGGAGCAGGGGCTCTGCCAGGCTCTGAGGTGTCCCAAGGCCACTGTGTGCCAGTTACCTGGCTAGACTTCTGAACAGCACAGTTCAAGCAGAAGCTGATGCGTGCTGGGAATGGGGAAGGTATGTTCTGCAGGGAGACGAGACGAGGCCATAGGGAAGTGAATTCTGAGATCCATGCCCAGAAGACCGCAGAGACAGGGTAGGTGGATGCACTTGATTCTTGGTGCCTGCCATCAAGCTGTACGCACCGTTGTCACAACTCAGAATTATTGAGCACCTAATGTATGCAGGCACTGGGCCAAATGCTCCTGTCTTGGCTCTTGAACTGATCACCACCACGAATACACAGAAGCCCCAGTGCTGACTGAGCCCTTCTTCTGGCAGAGCTTCCCTGAGGTCAGAGGGGCATGACACTGGAGGCTGGCTCCTGTTGGGGATTCCTGCCCTTCTCCCGGTCTCCCCAGCAGTCAGCGAGGGAGCAGGGCACATCTCGTTCTCTCCTGCCCTGTGCCATGCACACCTCCCCAGATGAGCAGGCATTATCCTCCCTGTGCCCCGAGAAAGGATGTTGGTCTGAGCTAATAATGGCAAAGAGAACCCTTAATGGTGCACCAGTGCATGCCCGTGAAGGCAGCTGCCGAGTTCCGCTCCCATGCCCTGCCACCTTGACCCTGGTAAGCATCTGGAAAAGAACTTCTCTCAAAATCACAACCCGCACTTCTTCATAGGAAGGCTGGATGCATTTCTGCCCCAAACAGTAGAAAGTGGCTTTGAAACGCCTACAAGAATCAGAATCAGAGGGCCACGCCATGCCTCAGGGAGAAGGCCCCCGTGCGTCGCCCTCCGCTGCTCCCCGCTGGGTGTCCCAGCGCCTCGCGGGGCTCTGACAGCACTGCTCCTGCAGACACGTTCCGGCATGCTACCCAGCATTCCTTCACCCAGCTGAGACTTAGTGAGTGGACGGGGCCTCACTCCCTGTGTGGGCAGCCAGTGCAGAGGTGTGTCCACAGGGAGACCCTCATGTCACCTGGAAACCGAAACTCACTTTGGAATTTGGCCGCTTGCCCACAAGGAGAGGGGTCTGCTCGTCCTCTGGCGGTGAGGGGCAGTCTGGCCAGGACTCACCTCACTCTAGGCAGGCAGCAAGAGCTCGGCCGCCACCCAGGCCCAGCCCAACGAGACACACTGGGAGGCCCCACCATGAAGGGCGTCCCCATCTGACAAGAAGGAGCACCATGCACAACCTGGAAGCTTCTTGCAACCGGCAGACGATGGGATTAACAGATCGTTATAATATCACGACGTGATTGAAACAACTGAGACTTTGTGCTCCTGAAATCTCTACTAAGCATGTGGCACAAACCCCTGTGCTGGGGAAAACAGTGACGGCCCGACGTTACTCAAGCAGCACTTCCTTATTAACCAACAACTACAATTAGGACATGTTTCAAGTGACTTTAATCTCTGGGCCTGGATACACGTTGTTCATTTTCCTATGTCAACAAGTACGGCTGATATCCGAGAGTGGATTTCCATATGCTAATTTACTTATTTTCCTTTCCGAAAGATGCTCTTTTCCTGGCTGTTAATTCCAGCTGACAGGGAATGGCTTTGCTTTTTCATTCCTTGCAAAATAATGTGGTGTTGCAAAGTGATTTATAATAAATACTATTGGGAAAGAACTACAATGCTGATTGTTTTTGACAACCAAAAATGCATTATTAATGAAATAATAACATCGGCAGCATCTTGGATGCTGGCTGACTGTTCAGAGAGTCTGCTTTTCCGTCCAGAGCCTCCGTGGTCGCGTGGCCACTGCAGGGAGGAACACAGAGGCACTTCCTTGCTACCTGGATGCTTCTGGTGTTGCGGCATACAGAGATCCTACCTGTTCTTAAAACTGCCTAACACTGTATTTTATAAACACTATTTTTCATTTTTACTTAGTCAACCTTGATTATCCTGTCAGCGGTTTCTCAGACTGCACAGTTTATACTTTCAGAAGATAATTGTTAAAAAGAAGTGGGATTTTTAGAATCATGAGATGTAGTCATAGGCGTCGCGGATACATAGTGCACTGTTATCTTTCAGAGCTTGCTCCAGGTGACAGCCAGCCCCAAAATGGAAGAATAAAACAAAACCTCAAGTGAAACTCAACCTTATTCCAATCTGTGTGATGAGAGCAGAGGTGAGCCAGCCGGCTAGCCCAGCCACACAACCCTCTGGACCACCAGCTGTACCACACTCCAGAAAACCCTTCACCAGCGTGTGGGGTAAACGATTCCACATTATTATACAAAATCCCTCCAAATATTCAAGATATCCTGCTTTATTTCTTCCACTTGCTGCAATGTCTCCTGCATGATTCACTGAGCTCTCGAGCCCTGTGGAAGGTGTGTGGGGAGCGGGGTCTCCCGCGGCCCCTGCTCCTGTATTAATTGCGGCGTGAACTCTATTGAATTGACTGAAGTGCTTTGCTGGAGAGCCTCCAAACACTACCAGGCAGATGAAATTAAATAGAAAGGGTCAGCCCTGCTTAGGAGCATCACGTAAGTGCCCAAGAGACGGGTGTAACTAAAGAGGCTGGGAACTCAGCCCCAGACGGCACTCACTCTTCACCGAGCAGGCCGTGGAACAGATCAGCCCAGAGCGGGCCTTCTGCATCGGGTCAGGAGCTGGCCACGAAAGGCTGGCTTCCTGCTGGGATTCCACACACTTGGAGGGTGTCAAGTGTGCCCTAAGGTCTGCAGCAGGGCCACCACTTTCCACACCAAAGTAAAGGTCCCAGATGAATTCGAGAGCCCTTTGGACTGAGGCCATCTGTGGACATGTTGCCCAACGCCTTCACCCAGGGGTGCCTTGTATGTATGACACCAGTTGCCAAAAGAATACAAACCCTTAAGATACCCCATGTTTCAAAATGCCTTGGACAGAAGTGTGCATTGCTCACCCTGGTCCAGCCCACAAATGTGTGGAATGTAAGAATGGTAAAATTCAGTGAGTGGCTGGCTGACCGAATAAGCAGCCAACCAGCTATGTGAGCAGACACAGGACAAAATGGAAACATCCCTGGAATTAAAGCACTGTGCCTGCTTTGTCCCCCATGACTGCTGTTGCTCTTGAGAGCAGGTGCACCTGCTGGAGGGTCTTTTGCAGACTCCTCGTAGTCAGCCTGGGGACACTGCTCAGGCAGACAGTTGATGGGCCTGCACCTGGCAGACAACCACGAGGCACTGACCACAGTGAGTCTGGACACCTCACTGCTCCAATGTGCGTCTTCACTGGTCAGCCACAGGCCACTGGAGCGTGGCATGAATCTCCTCATGAGATGCTGGGACCACTGGGCCATGGGCAAGGAGGTCACCTTCAGCCAGGAGCCACTGTCCCTCTATCTCAGGCTCCACGGACAATGTGAGCAAAGAGCAGCCCTGCCAGCAACAGGGTGAGTTCTGAGGACGCTGAGGAGGACAGTCAGACTGATGGGCGAGCAGCTCTGGGTGCAGGGTCTGTGTGGCAGCAGTGCAGAACGCATAGCACAGCTGCCCAGACAGGGAAGTCTGGCTGTGGACACGGAAAGAGGCCAGCCCTTGAGTGGAGAAGCACAGACAGACCGAGTCTCCTTGGAAGTTATACATGAGGGAGGGTGTCTTTTCCATGTGAAATCAGAATTCCCTTATTTTTATTATTATATATTTATATTATATTATTATATTATTTATATTATATTGTTCCCTTATTATTATTTATAATAAAATGTTTGTAAGATCTGTGTCATAGACTATGTATGCGCTTTACGTGTATGTATTTTTAAACACTGATGTAGAATGCTTTATGAAGACTTTTCTTTATACCTGAAGTGCACTTGATTGATTTTCAACCAGTGTCCCAGACTCAACATGGGCCACCCTATGCAGGATGAGAAGGAAGCCCCAGGCCCATTGGTATGGCTACTGGTCAGGGTGTGGTGAACAACCTCACAGGTTCAGACCCTTAGTAATTAAGACGAGGAAACCAAGGGAAAAACAGGCTACAGGACTTGCTGCAGGTCACCAAAATTGTTAGGGCAAGAAGAATGTCCAGAATAAGATCCCAATCACATGCCTCCCTCTTACAACTGATCAAAAATTGTACAAATAAGTTTCTCCTGCAAGATGCTGGACAACCCATGGACACTCTGGTGTTCTGGACATGTCACTGCTCCAATGTGCACCAATCTAGCCACATTAGTAACAAACAAGGCCAAACATTGGGCAGAAAAAACAACATGTTTAACCAGCAGTTGAATATGAAATGTCCACGGGCCTAATGATAGCAAGGGCAGAGCGTCAGCAAGCCACAGTGCAGCCTGACCAAGACTGACTGCAGCCCCCTGTTCCAAATAAAGCAAGTTCCTTCCCTGAAAGACACCCCAGCACCTTGCTGCTCCAGGAGGAGGTAGACCTGACCTTCAGGACAGCATAGGAGCAGCTTCTCCTATGCACTCAACTCCAGACTCAACGCATTACAGTGGGACCTGGCGCCACTGCCCACTCCGCCCCAGCCCTTCATGTCAACCACACCCAGATGGCAGGGCCCAAGGTGGCCTCACTGTGCAATCAGCCAGGTTCCCTGTGCCACAGGCAGCTTCTTGTGGTACTTGCTCAGTTCTTCTCATTTTCTTATCTACACCGAAATTGTTACAGTATCAGTGATAACTTCAGAAACAATCTGTAGAACTACCAGAAAATGCACCTTCCACTGGTTGATCTATGGTGTCTTTTCTGATGAATTTCTCATGTAGTTTCCTGGAGGTACAAAGGTGGGTTCAGAGATGAGCTTTTCACTCTCACTGTACAGTCTTCATATTTAAACTTTAACCAACAGCACTCCCCCAAATAAAAACTTATTAATTTAAAAAAGCATTCCAGATTTGCTACCATGTAACAGATGAGAGCCTGTTGGGATCTCTTTACCCAGTCCCCTTAGGGAACAGTGATGTGGATGCTCCTCCTGCTAGGTGGTACCCAAGACCCTCGGACGCCCTGCCTGTGTCTGGATTTTTATCCAAATCCCTCTTCTTGACCCCGTGGTGAACCAGGAGGTGACACATGAGTACAAGCCATTAGACAAACCAACTAGGAGCTACTGTTACTCGCTGTTCAAACAGCGTGGAGCAGAGGGGAGCTGGTCCACGGTCCCCATGCCAACTCGCTCTGTAGATCTCGGCCCCTGATTAAACACACGTGGCTGTGATTTACTCCAGGCAGGCCTGATTGGTGAGTCATTTGGAGGACCTGAGGCCACATTAAGCTGGTTAAAAATTCAGGTGTGCGCTCAAGCAGCAGCAATGGCAGGGAGAGGCAGAAATGCTGCACTTTCCCTGAAGCTGGTGCTGAAGACGAATCCTTATCCTCTCTCCTGATCATGGACACTGTCTGGTGATCTCTACAGACTGCTCTGCAGTGCTCTTTCTGATGCAGTGTAAGTAAGAGACACCATGTGACGTGATTAGCGGAATGCCACTCTTGCTCTCCTTCTCCGGAATACATACTGGGGTTTGAATTACTATTGGGTAGTGCAAGGCCCATGGCATGCCATCTCTGTCTTTCCTTGGCTCTGAAAGAGTCTGCACTCAGCACACACAGCACAGGATGTGTCCATCATGTACCTTATGATTTGATGCCACGTGCACACAAGCACACAGTGTATGCACCATCTGAAGCACACCAGTAACTACGGCTTTGGGAAGCAGATAACGCCTCAGCATCGCGGATCCAATGCATCTTGCCAATGACCTAGTTTGAGGAAAGATGAATTACTGAGTGGCAGCTAACTCCATCAATGGGTTAATAATTTTACGTGCTATTCTTTTTGAAAAGGCTTATTTAAATGTTTATCAGTTGTGCAAAGTAGAGCCGTGCAGGCGATCCGCAAGGGATGGCTCATCATTGCCTATGCATGGAAGCGTTGTAGGAAGATTAAAATAACATTGAGTATATTCTGTAAATGAAGGCGAGAACTAACAGAAGCCCCCAGAGTCCATTATAAATTTTAATAATACATCAAGGTAATGTAACTGAATAACCGATCTCCAAGGGAAGAAACACAACATTTGGCTAATATTACAATTTAAATTATGAAAACAAAAAGAGCTTTTAGTTAATCTTGTCTTTCTGCTTTTATTCTTCAGGCTCTTTTTTATTTTCCCTGAATCCAAAACACCATGTAAACAAATAAAAGTACGGGGGAAAATAAACAGTTTGGCATCTCAGTAGATTAATTAATGCGCTTCAGCCTTGGCACCAGTAGGCGAAAATTATGTGCATAAATAATATCACTAATTAAAAAGATGCAGATTAACATGCAAATAATGTTAATGAGGATCTGCAATTCCAGAGTGGATTCGCATAACATCAACAATTTAATGGGTTGGAAGGCTTGTGTTTGCATTACATTAATAAATTTCAAAGACCTTGCATAAAAAAGTTCTGTCGAGCCTCTGTCTCCCACTTGCGAGTTGTAAATTCTGTGGGCAGTAGCAAGCGCTCGTCAGCAGATGCCAAAGTCATTATCTCAAAGACTGTTGAGAGGTGCCACGTGCCAGCGTGACCAGCTGCTGGGCACTGGGCGGTAGGCACTACTCCGTGCCAATTATTCATATTATTTGGGTAGTCTTGATATTTATTTAAACTGATTAATATTTTGTGCTCTGCATCTTGATCTGGAGGGAAATCATTTTAAGCAAGCAAAGTTAAAAAAAAAAAAAAACCTTATCAGCCTTTGATGTGTCGTGGAAGTTGAATGCATAATGGAATTGATGGAGCAGACGTAATTCCGAACCACAGACAAAAGCAACATAAAGTGTCCCCAACGATCTCATATAATGTTGAAATAAAGTATTATGGCACTGCATTCTAAGTGGGCCGTAATCCACCGGGCTCTATTTAAAAATAAAAGGTCTCGTACTCTGCAAAATGTTGTTTGTGTTGCCCTCTGCTCCACGCAGGCTGTCACCGCTGTGGATGGATTTCTAAGAAGAAAAGCAAAGACTAAGGAAGGCCACTTTGAATTCCTTCTCACACACCGAATCGCTTTCGTCTCCCTCACACTGGGTCCCGGTTTTCACCTGCGCCTCCTGGTGCGTCTTCACACTCTGGGACAGGAAGGAGCAGCGTATGCAGCCGGCAGCCACACAGGTCAGCAGCTTGCCTCTCTCCTGCCCATGAGCTGTCCACAGACAGCCTCTCAGGAGGTTGGACACGTCCCTTCCCTGAAAGCTGATGGTGAGAGTTTCAGGATTCATGAGCGCAGCCCCGTTGCTGTCTGCCCGGGCCAGAATCAATGTGATCAAATCAGGATGCTACCAGTGACATGGTGCCAGGGTGAAACTGCACCCCGGGTGGCTATGGGACGCAGCAGGGAGGCACTCCCTCTCTGTGCGGCTTACGGGCACTTTGACACACGTGCACCAGCTTGACCTTCTGCCCCGCCAAGGCCCCTCCCTTCACGTGCAACACGTCCCAGCTCCTGAAGCAAGAACAGGCTGCCACCCACCCAGCATGCTCCATTCAGGACAGCTCGTGGATCTGCGCTGTCCACTGACCTCCTCTGTGATCCTCTCCAGGCTCTGCTGCCAGCCCAGCCCTTGCAGCTTTGAACATGGGGGCAGCTGGGAGACCAGGAGAGCCTTGGGGGAGGGTTAGGGTTTTCACCTTCTCCTCTGTCCTGCTGACTGAAGCTTCAGGAAGAAACAAAACAATAACAAAAACTCTTAGAGCTTCAAATACAGACTCCAAGTGGCAGTCCCCAGGGTGCTGCAGGTTCCACCTGGGCCTCAGCACATCATCTGTACCTCTTCCCCGCACTCATGGACTGCTGTCCACAGCGGTGCCAATGTGACTTCCCGTGCACAGGCTCAGTCCTTCCCCCGGATTGGCCCGTGCCCCTGGCATCCTGGAGGTGTTTGAGGCACACCTTCCTTCCACTCTCCGAACCACACCTCCTTCTTGTGCACAGAAGGAAGTGATGTGTTGGAGGGGGGGATCCTGTTTGTGTCTCGGCCAGGCACACTGTGCTCGCCTTCTAACTTCTCCGGATGGCACCTCACTAGGAGGCCAGTCTTGTCGGGATGCGTCTGTTCATCTTTGCATTTGTGGCAACAAATAGGGGCCATGCTACCAGCACCTGCTCCACTAGGACCTGGTGAGAGCAGAAGGTGGGTAGCTGACCAGCACACAGCATCCGGACCATGCTTCATCAACAACTCAAAGGAGCTGTGGTCTCAGCCATGAATTGAGCATGTGCTGTGGGCTGGGCACCACACAAAGCGCCTTCCATGTTTCCCTGCATTAACTCCCATTCTAACTCTGGCGTCAGGATGCAGCCTTCCTCCAGGGCTCTTGCAGCCTTTCTGACCCTGAAAATCCCGCTCTTTCCTCAGGTGGACAGTCTTCCTTGATGTGGTACCTAGTGTGAAGAGCAAGAAGGGTCAGGAAGTAAAGGAAATAATAACTGTCTTGCTAATTAGGAAAATGTTTCCATTATGAGCCACAGTGGTTAACTGTACCCTAAATTTTCTACCCAAAGGAAGGTATAAAAAATATATACGTATGTCTCATGACCTTGACTACATGACTACCAACTGGTCTATAATTTTCACATATTATGTTGGAAAAATAACGCAATTTTTTATCATTTGTTCCCTGGCTGGCAAACACACACACACACACACACACAGGAGTACACATATATTTAACAATAATATATATGCATAGACCATGTGTAGCAATAATGTATCGCTAAATGCACACAGGCACATACATATGAGAGAATTATGAGGCGTTTGCCTCAAACACACTCCCGTGACATGCTGAAGGAAGTCCACCTTGGCACACTCACCAGTGCTTTGGCAGGTTTGCGGTTTGCTGGTTGAGAGATTCCCCTTGTGCTTCATCATGGAGGTGATGAAGGAAGGACAACTCTCTCGTGTTTTAGAGCCATTCAGAAGCACCGGTGGGGGCACATCCAGCCGCGTGGCATGGCGGCCTGCTCTATTCTGGGCATATCAAGGTAAGTCTGTTTTGTACAAGGAGAGAGGACAGAAATGAGGGGGTGAGAGGAAACCAGAAGAGAAACAGGAGCCTGAAGAAATGCCTCTGGAGAAGGGCAGACATTGCACACGGAATTGCTCCTGGCCCAGTGCACACAAAAAGCTCCAAAAGCAGGGAAGACAGTGTCTCTCTTTGGCCCAGCACATTTTTGTTTCCCCAACCCCCACTGCTCTGAGATGGAGGAGGGCGAGGCAGAGTCTCTGGCTGTTTTACCCCTGGCACCAAATGCAATGAATCCAGGAGTAGAGGAACAGTGTGCCCATCAAGGTACCAGTGGCTGCCTTCCACAGAGGACCAACCACCTGGTCTAACAGCCCCTGGCCCACGGTCTCCTCCAGCTGAATGTGACCATGCCCCACTTTGCAGGTGTTCCTGGAGTTTATGCCTGCAGGCACAGAAGAGGTAGGTCACCCCTTCTCCAGCCTGCTGAAGGCTGTTCTCACAGGTGTCCACTTTGGGTCCAATGCAGACACAACACACAGGTGGTGCTTTCAAGTAGAATTTAGCCACATACATCCTCGTGGGCATCTAAGAAGACCTGCCTACTCACGTGTTGTCCGACATGGAACACCCTGCAGCAGAGACTCAGCTGACACAAGAGAGCTGGGCAGGCTGGTGGTCAGCAGAGGCGCTCTGCTGTTCCTTCTTGGACTTCTCAGAAGTTTGGGACATCTCACGCAGGCTGCGGGCTTTGGCACATTGAACACTCCCTGTTCCTTTCTCACCTTGCTGGGCTCTGAGAGTGTTTCATGAGAATCCAGAAAACAAGACCGCGACCACAGGACCCTTTCCCTGCAAGTGGGGAAGAAAACAGAATCCCTTCCTGCTGTCACCAGAGGTGCACGGTGGCCCCAGGTCCTCGTCCACCAAGAGCCCAGCAGGTCTCTGTGGTGTCGCTGTGCTGCAGGCCCGCCTGCACCTGTCCTCTGCGGGGCCTTGCCCTTCTCAGCAGCCCCCAACGTTCACCACCCTAGGGGCTGGAAGACCCATTCAAAGGAAAGCCCTGGGGCCATTCGCCATTTCCTAAGCCTAATCTTTCCTACTCACTTTTCTGAAAATGTACAGAGGGGTGGGGGGCACTCTGAATTTACACTTCCAAGGTAAATCTTGCCCAGTTTATACTGGTTGGGATCACATTTCCATGTGTTTAATGAGGGAAAAAACCCTGAAAATTATTTTCTGGACTTGAGCATAAAGTGATTCAACGTAATTAAGGACCAAAATTTCCCTTAAAGATTTAAATTATCTCAATTGGCCATCAACATGTCCCAAGTTAGCTAGATAATTCGCAACACTTCATTTCACTAACTACCTTCCAATAGGGCTTAATAGGGTTGGAGCTCTACTAACTGAGCATACCCCGATGCCAGGCTCAGGCAGCACTTCTGGGCACTGGGCCCTGTGCACCCGACCTTGCCCACATGCCACTCTGCTCCTCCCGGGATCCTGCCCCATGCAAGCTGGTGAAGGGTGCAGCATCGGGGACTTTCTGCAGGATGGGAATTCGCGGGCCAGGGGGACCCCTGCGAGGCTCCCAGGTAGCCTGCTCTCTGGAGACCCAGCAAGACCCACAGGATGAACCCCGTGCCATGTCGTCCCACTCAGAGGCAACCATTCTAGGCGCAGCGCCTGGTGCTCCGCTGCTTCCTTTCTTCAGGACGTGTTATTTCTGGGGACATATTTTTCTGACTCCTGCTGTTGTTGTGAAGAACTGAAATGTTGGGGGACCTGGCAGCAAATTTATCTTCCAAATTAGATGGTCCTGAGTCACAGTTTGTCATAAGTTGCCCTTGTGGTTAACGTTTCTAATGATGATAAAAAGTAGCTCCCCATTTATTAGTGCCACCTCTGTTCCAAGCGAGTCCCCTGAGCATCCTATGCCTATTGACGCGGCTGGAGGAGGAGGCGGGGCTGACTGCCTTTTACAGCCAGGATTGAGGGCCTCGGTGATCCTGGTGACAGAGCCACAGCGTGGAAGAGCTGGCACTGGAAGTGACATCTGGAAGCAGCTGGGGGCTGGGGCAGCGCTGCAGGCCACCTCTGCCTTATGGATGATGCGGCACTTTCCCTTGCAGCAGTTCTGACGCCAGAGTGTGGGGCAGCCGCGGAGCACCAGGCTCCCCCAGGACGAAGGAAGACATGTGTGTCGGGAGGAGCACCTCCCGAGATGCCCAGCCTGGACGAAGCCAGGCCCAGCCCTTGTGCTCTCCTGAGCTCTGCTTGCAGCGTATCTCCATGAGAAACTCTCCCGCCCCAGCGCCTCCTGTAAAACCTTTCCAGCCCACAGGACCCCATCAGATAAGCCCTCCCACGAAGCCAGACATGACCTTCCAACTCCCCATTCGTCCAGAGCACTTGAGCCACACTACACACGTTGCAGTTACTGGCCATTCGGTTTGGGTGCGATATTGAAATGGTCCTGGGCAATGATTTGGACTACACCAGGACCCACTGTGGAGGAGGACCGTCCGCAAGGAGGTGGGCTCAGAGACGGCTGATTCTGGCATGAAGAGGACTGTCCTCTTCGGGAACCCTGTGAGGAGTTTTCTCTTAATGGGGCTTCAGTGAGACACCCTGAAGCTCTAAGGAGAAGTCATGAGGCAGGTCACCTATTGCATGATGGGGTGAGGCTTTTCAGGAAGACCAAGCAGCATGAGGAAACTCTAGCCGGGGTGCGGAGGAGTCCATGACTGCAGCAATTAGCAGAGGGCGTGTGGGGGGTGGAGGGGCTTGGGAGCATATCCAGGGCTCCTGATGGGCACTCAAGTGGTCTTCCAAAGTCAGGTTTCCATCAAAGTGGGTCTCTGGAGACAAGGATCTGGGGATGGTGGGTGGGAATGGAGGAGGGAGGTGGGACAGGGCTCAGGGTGGTCACAGGCAGTGCCATGTGGTGTAAGTCAGCTGCTGGGTGGAGGGGCTCCCCTCCCACCAGCCCCGGGGTCTCGACTCATCTTGGTGTGTTCTTCCTCTGAGGAGGTGATAAAGCGTGAAACAGGTCATGGTTGCGAGCGTGCTTTGCATGGTATCTAGCCACATAAAAAGCTCTGTGCACATGATCTCGAGGTCAACAGCAGTGGCCCAGAGAAGAGATGAGGAGCCCCAGGCTCAGTGTGTCCTTCCTCTCCCTCTGACCCAGGACAGTTGGCAGGGAGGATGCTGCCCCTTTTTTCTTGACCCTGATTTTCTGTCCCGCTTTGTCCCTGTGAGGCAGACTTGATTCCCAGACTGGCATGCCGGAGGCTTGCTGGAGGGCGCTCTCAGGAGCACATGAGAGTGGAGACGGAGTCCTCACACCGTGGTGCAGTCACAGCCAAGGACCAGAACAGCCCTGTGAGGGTCGGGACAGGGATGCGTCTTCAGCAGCATCTGTCCTGGCAGCCACAGGTGTGAGCTGCCTGAGGAGGGCCGTAGGCTTAGAGCACACGCCCTGGTGAAGGACGTCTCTAGAGAGACACTGGGAAGAAGCCACCAGCAGGCAAGGCTCCTGCAAAGGAGGACAGACTACGTGGGCCCTGAAAGGGAGCAGCGACTGGAACCACAAGCACCCTGGCCTCGCCCTCCTCAGAGCGGCTTCACCTCGCCCTGCAGCCCCTAAAGAGTCTCTTTGCCTGAGAAGCCTTCAAGAGAAAGGAGAACTTCTCCCTTGGCTAAGCTGGCCACGGTGGCTGCCCTCCCGGCTTCAGGGTCCTCTTCCCTTTCTTCCACCACCCGGACGGGTGCCTCCTCCACAGTCCTGCTGCAAGCCTACCTCACCTGGTGGGTGACGCATGGCCTCATCCCAGAGGTGCTGCCTTCTGTGGTCTTCAACTGGTGCGACCCTCACTGCCAAATTCAGTCCAGTGAGTTTGACATGGGGCCTTGGAGGACTCGCTGGGGGTCACTGGACTTCTCCTGCCCTGTCATGTGGCAGCCCCCCACTCTTCCTGCTCACCTCCACACGGTCCCTGCCTTGGTGGGGGCACTCCTCTCCCTGCTTTCTGGCATCTGGTCACAGGGACCCCCAAAGTGTGCAGCAGGCAGGCCGAATTCTCAGTTCCTGGGGAGGTTAAAGGCTCTCTTGCTGAGGTCCCTGGGGAAGAGGTCCCTGCTGTGAGCCATGGGCTCTAGACCCATAAAACCCACAGCAAGTATGAACCCCAAGTTGGTGAACAGGTGTGAGGGCAAGCAGGGCCACTCACCGCCACCCCTAGCATGCTGGGCCCATGTGTTCTCACCACTGAGGATAAGGCACGACATGCTAGTCACCAAGTCCTGCTGCCAGTCCTGAAGAGTGCTGGCCAATCCCTTGGGCATCTCACAGCTGGGGTCTCAGCTACACCGTAAAAGGTTGTTCCCACTGGAGTAGGGCCAGATCCTAGGCTGTGGGGAGACCTGGGGTCCCATGGCCTACTGCCCTCCATACACTGAGGGCTGCTGTGTTTCTTGGTCTGACAGATAATGGATGCCGGTGCCTCAGACCCTGAGTGGGCCTTGGGCAGCTGTGCTGGCTGAGGATCTGTAGCAAGAAGGTGGGGGACGGTCTTCTAGAGACCATGCGTTCATCCTAGGCAGAGGAGTCTCACTCCTTAGGTGATCAGCCTGACACCAAAGCCACAGCTGTGGCCTCCAGCCATGCTGCCACGTCAGTGGCTCAGTACAGGTCTCTGTTGCTGGTAGATGGGACACCGGTAGATGGTTGCTCTTAGGCAGAGGAACCCAGCCAGTGTAGGTAAGTGGAAGCTCAGGCCATGGCTCCAACCCTTCCACCATGGCCAGCCCTTCATGGGTCCACTGACCACAGTTAATGTCCACTGGAGAGGTTATCCTGCTCACCTGGGTGGCTAGTGACTGCGTTGCTCCACTTTTCATTGCTGTGACACAGACCCAAGGAGAAGCGACCCGGAGGAGGAAAGATTCGTTTTGGATCCCAGTTTTGGAGGTTTGAGCCCGTGGTGGGCTGCTCCATTGCTTGAGGCCTGAGGCGAGGCAGAGCATCATGATGGAGGATGGGCAGCGGAGGACTCCTCGGCTCCTGGTGGCCAGGAGGCGCAGAGGGAGTCAGGAGGGAGGGAGTCAGGGATGAAGTACGGTCCCCAGGGCACGCCCCCAAGGACTCATTCCTTCAACTAGGTCCTACATCCTACACCCCCCACCACCAATTACACCTTCAAATTACTAATCCATCGATGGGGTTAGAGCCCTTATAGACTGGATCAGCTCCCGTGAGCCCCCCTGCACACGGCTGTGCAGGGTGAGACCTCCGGCGGACTTCCAGGCCTATCATGAGAGCGCCTCTCCCGTGGCAGGTGCCCTGGGGTGGGTTGCCAAGCAGCACCATGGTCTCTCCCCTCGCTCCCCACTCTGCAAAGTCAACTGACACCTCCGCCCCAGGCTCTGCTTCGAAACCCACCCCCACTCCCTGCCAATCCCCTGCCTCTGCCTGGGTCCTCGCTTCCCACACCAGTCACTCGGCCAGTGCATTGCCCGGATCTGCCCACAGGGCACGGGCCCTCACCATTGTCCCCAGGGCCACCTGAGGTGGGTAGCAGAGCCACTGAAGGGCTTCCTCAGGGTCATACACCAGGAGGATCCAGCCTGAGCCAGTCCTCTCTCTCCATCAGCCTCTCCCAGTGGGTGGCCCTGTGTTGAGCCAAGACAGGGGCAGGCAGCTCAGGGCCCTGCTCACAGCCTGCAGGTGGCCCGTGGCCCCACTCATGCTTGTCACCTGCATCTTCCACCGGGTCCCACAGGCCCTCACACCTAGGAGTCGGTGGGTCTGAGGGAATGCAGCCCAGGTGCACCCCTGGTCCCCACGGGCTCCGCCTCAGCCAGGGCCAAGGCACCAGGGTCTTCCATGCAGTGCTCCCCGTGTCCTTGCCAATCGCAGCCCCGGAGCCTTGGGGACTCTTTTTGGTACCAGGGTTTGAAGACGAGGTTCTCTCCCACAGCGGCACATCCACAGTCCCTTTTATCTTTATTTTTATCTCGAGACAGAGTCCTGTCAAGCTGTTGAGACTGACTTTGAACTTGCTACTGTTCAACTTCAGACTCTGAAGTCACTGGGATTATAGGCCTGGGTCACCACGCCCAGCTTCTGTGACTCTTGAAAGACAGGTCAGAAAATGCTGTGGGTCATGCTGCCTCCAGAGGGAGGTACACCCCTGGGCATGGTGCTTCTCTCTGAGTGATGGGAGGTTGGAATGAAGCGTGCCCTTGGGGTGGAGGGGGTGGTGTCTGCACAGTTTCACACAGAAGCACTTCCCTCCCGAGCAGACCCTGGGTCTGGCTGGGATTACATCCACCCTCTGAAGCCATGGGTCTTGCCTTCCTATACTCACTTGTTGTATGAACCTGTTTTATTAACATGGTGTCTTTGCCCAGTGCACTAGGGGTCTACTCTTCAAAATGGCCAGTGGTGTAGACTCCACCTCCCTCACTGTCATGCAGGGACTGGGTTATCCTAACCCTGAAGCAAGGCTGATGTACTTCTTTTCCCTTCAAAGTAATGCAAACATAAGAATGAGCAGGCATTTGCCGGTCAGTGGGCACGTGCCACTCTAACCCAGTCTTGCTGTGGTTCCACATCCGGGGTCAGTGCTGAGAGGACTTCTGCATGGCTGGGTTGCAATGGCCAGCTGTTAAACTCTGGGCTAGGCTTGGTTTTTATGAAGGCTGGACTGTGAACTCATTGGGGGTAATTGGGCCACCCCTCCACCCCCTTTATGTCATAAGGGGATGCTGATATCTTCTGTCCCCCAACTCCAGTTTGCAGTATAGTTTGGGATTTACCATCCTGGATAGACATGGACACCCTCCTGGGCTCCCCTCGACACACAGCTCACACATGCAGAGCCGTGTGGAGCTTGGCCACTGCAGAAGGCCAACACTGCAGTCATGTGCATGGGTCAGGGTGGATTTGTGGATGCAAGAGAACCACTGTGAGCCTGGCCTCTAATTCCATAACCTGGTGCCCACACACCTCCATCCTACAGGGCAGCCACAGTACGGTATAGGCCCCAGTACCTGTGTCCTCTCAGACCTCTGTCCATCAGCCCTCCAGAGCCAGCATCCTGCCCTTTCCCCAAGAGGGCTCCAAGGCTCCTCTTGGGAAGGACCCCAAGGCTCCCACTGAGTACGCTCACCCTGTAGTGCTGCAGGGTGCTCCCCTGGGGCCAGCCTCCTCCTCAGGTGACACCCTCTAGCTGCAAACACAGCTGTGGGTCCAGAGGAGTCTGACAAGGGATTCCACCTTGGGAGGCGCAGCCCAGGGCTGTGTGACCCTTCTGCCTGGCTTCCTTGCAGCGTGCAGGCAGAGCCATGCTGTGTTGGCTGCTGGGTTCCTTGACCACCTCAGTACCTCTTGAGTCCAGGCCCTTGTGGCCGGCCTCCAGCCTTGCCCAGCTTCATGTTCAGAGCCCCCCGCCCCCCCGTGAAGCAGCGCTCTGCAGCCCATGCATCCCCATGGGTATCGGGATCCCTGATAGCAGCAGCTTCTAAAAGCGACCTGCAATCGAGCTGGATTCTGGGTACTTTCTCTTCTGGGACAGCTCTGGCTTGGTCATTGCTGGGGATCTTCCCTCCTGGGGCAGGCCTCCTGTCCAGGAAGCCTGTTCTGCCCGCAGTCCTAGAGGCTTGCTTCCTCTCCACGTGGCTCGGCCCACTGCTTCCCCAAGTTTCCCACGCGCATTTGGCAGCACGTTAGCACTGTCCCTTGGGGGGTCCAGAGTCTGACAGGGCTCCTGTGGTAGACAAAATTTCCATTTCTGAAGTTTAAAGCCCACCCCATTGACCCAGCACCCTGGGAATTAGTCCATGCTCAAGCCAGTGGGTGTAGGAGGGTCCCACTCCTCCTCCTGGAGGATCCCATCCCTCTCCAGGCAGGCTCAGCATCCCCAGGGGGCAGAGAGATGGGCAGTGTTGACCCCGAAGGGAGTGTGTGCACGAGTGTGTGTACCTCCGTGTGTGTGCCTGACAAAGCAGAGAAGACCTGCACCATCCTAAACCAGGACCAGAGAGGGCTGGCTCTTCTGGAGCCCAAAGGCCTGGGCTCTTCAGGTGCCGTGGACTGAACAGCCCCGCCCACATCCAGGAGCCTGGTCCGTCCAGCAGACGTCCTGTTGAGGCCTTTGCTGAGATGCTCTTTCTCCTACACCAGGCTGGACCGGAGCCCCCACTTCTCTGTGGGGAGGGCATGTGGGCTGCTGGGAGCCTGAGGCCCACCTGACTTCTGTGCTGCAACTCTCCCCCTCTGTCCCCAGGATGCGGGTAGCTGCCCGCAGTGCATCTAGCTGCATCTGGTGTTGAGGTGCTTGGGTGCTGTCCCTGCCCTTCAGTGCCCCTCAGCAGCTGTGCTAAGCACTGGGTGGACACCCGTGTGTCAGGTGTCAGACTCTGGAAGGGACAAGTGAAAAGGGGGAGGGCAGAGCGCAGGCCTGGTCCCCTGGCGGCCCTCGGGGGGCTTCAGGAGTGGCCTCAGGTGCAGAGGCCCTCCCCCCGGGCTCTTTGTCTGCGTCTCCCTGTTTACATGACACTCGGAGATGGTCCAGACCTCATCTTCTTCCTAAAATATTGCCAAAATTCCTCACGGGTTTCTTTGAGGTGGTTGAATAATCTCTTATTTTGCATGTCAAGGAGCTGGCCCTGTTTTTAAATATTACTTTCCCAATCTGCTTTCATGTGGGATCAACGAGGGGAGAGTGCTCAGCTCTAGAAGGTACTCATGCAAGTTTGTGAGAATTTTCTTTTGTTCTGAAGAGTGCTCAGCTGAGCTTCTCCACCCAGCCCAACCACGAGGCCTGATTCTTCCCTGTGCCCCCCGCCAACCCGCTGGACCATGTGGCATCTGGTCACTGCTGGGGTCCTGTGGCCAGTGTTCTGAGCCTTTGACATTGGGGCTGCCTTTCTTCCTTTCTATGTTGGACTCTTTCCTGCTCAGGTCTTGCTGAGTAGAATTGTCTGTTTCCAAATGGCAGAACGTCTCTCCACCATGTGCAATAATCATAGGAAACTGAGCAAAATCTTCCCAGGAAGCTTTTTGTGTTTAAGTAAATAAAACAGTGAATTTGCTTTACCAGTGCTACAAAAGACCCAGTGATGTGCCATTCGGGGTCATGTACGGGGGCTGACACGTCATTGGAACGTAATCAGTATAAGAAAGGGGGACGAGGCCCTGAGGGAGATCATCTGGAATTGCCACAGGGAAGCTCACGGGTGTGGCCTGCTGAGCCATGGTCCAGGCCAGTACTGACGGACACAATGCACCTTGCTTCGTGGTGGAAGCCCATCGTGAGCAGCTGCCTGTGCCGTGTGGTCTCTGGCTGGGGAGGTGGACACCAACAGAACAGGTTTACAGGCAGGAAGTCTCTGGACAGCTGGTGAATGCTGTTCCCGCCCTGCACCACCATTTGTCCTGTGGATGCCAGGACTTCTGGCAGGTGTGGGTAAAGGATTCCGTCTCCTTCAGAAGGCAAAGGGAGAGGCAGAGATGCCGCGGCCCATACCAAGGCAAGGGTTGGCCTGGCGTCCCTAGAGCCCCTGCAAGGCCTCCAGGTAAACTCCACATGCAGTCCTGAGCCCAGCCCTGGTGCAGAGGCCTGACCACTGCCCCCCAAACCTCACTAACCCCTCCCTCTGCTCTGTGGGCATAGACCTTACAGACTGCACTCCTGACTACCTGCCCCTGGCCTCCCGTTAGGTTTGGCTTATGGCAGACACAGGAAGAAGGAAGGGGAATCTAGGATACCTCCTTGTTCCCAATCAGGTAGCCTGTCCTGTAGCGGCTCCACCTGCTCCGTGGTCCTGGAGCTTGGGATTCCCCTTTAAGGGGTGTCTTTTCTGTGGCCCCTCTGTTGGCCACAGCCTTGGCTCCTCAGCCCTGGTGGCCCTTCCTCCTCCCTGGGGCTAACAGGGCCTGTGGCGACTCCCAAGCTGCTGACCTCAGCTTACCCACCTTCCCCTGTTAGTAACACATCTGTAAATGCCCCCTGTTCAGGAACCCTCTGGTGCAAGCTCTTTCTAGCTAGACCCTGACTGGCACCTTCCCTAGAATCTTGGCCCGGTTGCTGGCTGCAGCAAAACATCCTGGCCTGGGGGGTCTGTAGACATCATGTGCTCGTTGCACACAGCTCTGCTAGTCCACAATCAGGGCGAGCCGGGCTCTGTGGCTGGTGTATCTCTTTTTCAAAGATAGTGCCTTCTTGGTGTCCCCACATGACAAAAGGGCAAAAGAGTCCTGGGTGCCCTCTTCCAGGGCACCAGTGCCATTGTGAGACTCGGCCCCCATGACCTCTCACCTCCCAAAGGCTCCACCTCTTAATACCCCACACTGGGGACAGATTTTACCATGAATTTGGGGGGATGGTAGCATTCAGAATAGCAGCCCTTAGAGTTGAGGTACGTGCCCTGCCAATCACACTGATGGTCAGTGTGATTTATACGACTGTGACAACTGGTCAGGCAACATCCCCTGCCCTGCCTGGAGCCCAGGACTCCACACAGAAGGCACACGTGATCTTAGGGCGGGCGTGCTAGGAGTCACCGCAGAGGAAGCTCTCTGCGAGGCCATGGGGTCTCTTCTCCTTTAATTGGAAGAATGTGGTGAAATTCTTTTTTGACTCCTCTTCATGCTTAACTCTCTTTTCAGTTGCAAAACACAAAATGTGACAATATTTTGAGATGCAATGCTTACTTCAGTCCTGAGCCCGACCAAGTGCCAGGCTCCAGGATCTGGAGGGGTGGACATGGCCTGGGATCCCGGCTTCCCTCTCCCTGCCAGCATGCACCTTCTCTTCTGATGTGGGGTGTGGTCAGAGGCCCCACTCTTAACCCTGGCCTAGTAACCCCATCTAAAGAGCCCAGGGCCACCTCATCAAAGCATTGGCTCTGCAGAGCTTCATCCTGGCCACATGGGGAGAGGCAGAAAGAAGCCCCTGCACAGGATGGGTGAGAGTGTAGGAGAGACCTGGAGGAGCCTGTGGCCCTCCTGCTGCTGTGGCCACCCTGCCCTTCCTTCACTCTGTGGCTCTGCACTGCAGGAGTCAGGGAGTCAGGAAGGAAGCAGGAGGTGCCCTGGGCGAGAAGCAGGCTCCGCGCACTCAGGTTTCCTGGGGCCTCTGCAGCAGGTGTTAGCCCACTTAAATGGAGAGTGGAGACAATCTAGGAAGTGCATCAGGACAAAGCAGCCCAGCAGACACCTTCAAAGTGCTCACTCCTGCTATTCCACAACTCTTGTCTAGATCAGCATGATGTGCTCGAGGGACCCTCAGCTAGGCACCAGGAAACAAATTGCTCCCTTTGTCACATTTGGTTCCCAAAGTTGCTCACATGTGGGTGCCCAGGAGACAGACACAGGGCCACTCAACTTCCTGCTTTAGTTGGCAATGTGGGGACATAGGTGCTCATGATTCGCAGCCACAGGGAACAAGTGGCCGGGCACTTGGGGCACTCTCGGGGAATCACCTGCTCCAGAGAAGGAACAGCTCCTAGAAGAGTCGGCACCTTGCCCTCCTGCTCCTGGTCACCACTCCCTGCTCCGTCCACTCTGCTGCAAGCCCTTCCTTCCCAGCTGCCCCCTGCACACTGCTTCTGCACACACGTGCACACACAAATGTGCACAAACACATCTACCTCCACACTCCCACACACGTGCACACACCCGTATGCTCATGGCTAGAACACAAGCACACACTCACAAGATACCCACAGAACCTATGCACACAGTGGCAGCATACGCTTTGGTACACCTACCCTCTCATGCATACCCGGCACACAGCTCACCCCCACAGGACGTGGTAAGTATGACCCTGGCCTTTGGGCCACTCCTACGTGGTCAGAGAGCTGCTCCCAGGTGGCCGTCTGCAGGAGTGTGAGAGGAAGGCCCACGGGGCAGGCATTTCCACACCTCCTCCATTGTGCTCAGGTTGTCTGCACTTTGCTTTCTACAAGTGATGTTCAGGCTGCAGAAAGGAAAATGGCATAGGGGCCTTCAGAACCAGCGGCCCCAGGAGAGGATGTCAGTGAAAGTTGAGGTCTGTGACAATGACACTCTGGCAGCTGGTTAGGCTTGTCTAGGGAGACATCACCACTGTCTCTACCCAATTTTCTGCAGACCAAGTAAGGGAAGGCTTGTTACTTTTATCACCCATGGTCAAGGTCTGGAGAGACCATACTGAAAAGGTAGCATTCGGGAGGGCTCTGGTGGCCAGGGCAATGCCCATTGCCTCCCCTCTACCAAGAGGGCAACCACAGCACCTGGCCAAGTGGACAACCTTGACATTGTCCAGCTGCTCAGTCAGTGCTGTCCCTGGAGCAGGAAAAAAGGGCACTCCCGACTTCCCCATCTCAGCAGATTGCCAGCAGAACAGCACCCACTGTCCCTGCCTCCTCCATCCCTGATGGGTGGGGTCACAAAGCCAGGCCCCCGGAGGTGCAGAGCAAGGCTTTGCAGACAGGAAGTTGTCATCAGCCCCCAGCAAGAGCCTGCTCGGCCCAGGAACTCCACACTCAGAGTTTGGAGAACAGCACTTTCCTGGCCAACTTTGTCACTGAGTCACCACGTGATCCCAGTGGCTGCCCCCCTATGTCCTGCCATGTGGCCCTGGAGTCACCCAGAACTCACTGTAGTGCATAAAACCCAACCCCTCCCAGAAGGAAGCAGAAACTCATGGTCGATGGGTATAGCAGCTGCCTGTGTGGACCCAGCCCTCAGGATGAATCTGGACAGAAGCCCTCGCCCTTCCACCCCCTTCCCCAGGGCCTGCTTCGGCCGAGCCTTCTGGACACATGCCCCGCTCCCTGTGGCTGTCCACGGCAGGGCTTCTTCTCTTTGCCTCAGGATGCTTCTGTGTTGGTCTCAGTTCTCTGATAACACAGGCTTGGAGGCCACAGGGAGCATCTTCCTCTTCCCCAGCTCAAAGCATCGCCCGCTCAGCTCCGTATACTAATTAGATGGAACTAAAATGGAAGTTTGGAATCTCGAGATAACAGGTGTGCATTTTGAGTATGAGCCTGTTGTGGAGAAATGATCTTTATAGTTGGGGAAAAACATCTGAGTGTCCTAAATTGCATCACAGAGAAGAAGAAAAAAGCTAATAATACCAAAGCCTACTGATGAAAAGCAGGATGAGAAAAGCCAGTTTTCTGAACGGGGACCCACTCGCTGTGCTCACCTGCTTGCTGGCTTACCTGGACGGCCCCAAGTCAGGATGCTTTTAAAATAAAAATGTCTGGCTGTGTGGACTCAGAAGCCTGGCAGGTCAAAGGTGTGCACCTGTGCCTCCAAAGACACAAGGGGCAGGAGGTGTCTGCATTCTCTCCTTGGATGGCTTGGGTGACTCTAACCTCCTGCAGTTGCAGTTTCCCGAGGACGAGGATGTGTGCTTCGGGATCCCTGCACACTCCTGCACTGGAGGGTTTTCTGCTCCTCTCGCCAGAACGTGAGTGCCGGCAGGAATTCCCTGGGTCTGATGCCATCACATCTTCCACAGGGTTACAAGCTTCTTCAGGTATTTGCTACTTTTTTTTTTCCAACTCTGATATCAAGAAGCATTTTCCAGCCAACTGGAATAAGTGATGCCTCCAAGTCGTTCCATGAAAAATATCATACAGGACACGTTTTCCTAGCCGTGCAGAATTTCAAACTTTGACTATGAAGGTCTCTCAGGAACAAGTGGCCCAAAAGACCATGATGCTCTCTACGAATAGAAGTAGAAACACAAAGTTGCCCAGGGGAGCTCCGTCCAGGCGAACAAGAGCAACAGGAGCATTTGAAATACGAGGGAACGTCCAAGCAAAACTTGCCATGCAGAAATGGAGCCAGCCCTGAAAATCGAGAACCCCAATTTTTAGTCTCCCAGCGTGCCAGGACCGCTGTGAGTCACTTCCTGCCAGCCAAGCTTGCCAATTGACCCAAATAAGGAAATCAATAAAAGGTACTTATTATCATTCTGAGAAAAGACCCCGGTCCTCTCTGAGGTGCTCTGGGTCCTGCCAGATCCCTAGAGGTTGAGAAAGCGGACAGCGGCAGGCCCTTGGAGGCCAGCTTGATGTCCTCCGGGGGCTCCATCCTGCACCAAGCACACAGACCTTCTTCCTGGGAAAGCCAGCCGCAGAGAAGGCTGAGAAGGCGCATGCGGGTGGAACCTTAGGGAGACGCAGCCTCCTCCCCAGCAGCTCCATGACGCAAAAGGAGCCAGCCAGCAGCGCCGTGTTTGTTGAGCCAAGGTGGGTACAAGCAGAGAGCGGTCTCATCTGCAACAAGCCCAGGGAGCAGACTGGCAGAGAGACAGAGTCCTGGGTCCTGAGCCTAAATGTGCCGGGCCAGGAGGGGGATGCTGCCGGTTTTCCGTTGGTGAAGGTTGAGTAAGGAGGGTGCCCACCCCAACCCAGCTCCATTTTCCTCACGACAGCTGGAGCTCCTCAGCTTTGAGGCTCCTGATTTGCAGTTTCCAAGTGAGGAAACTTGGGAACTTCACTCCTAGAGCGGCCTGCTCCTGCCAGGGGCTCTGCGAAGGTCACAGAGCCAACACTCCTCCAACAGGAGAGGTGAAGCACTCAGAGGTGGCAGGTCGTGACCCAGCCCAGGGCTCCGGGAGGCATTTCCAGAATTCACCACTACTTCTGTGCTGTAGGTCACAGCTGGGGTACCGGGGGTCTCGCCCAGGACAAGCTTCTGTGGTGACCTCATAGCCGGGCTGCCCAGGAAGCGATGCGCTTGGTCAGTGTCTTCCTAGGTGGGTGCCCCGGCACTGAGGACGGCCCGGCCTCTGCGGCCTGCTGGGTGCTCTGGAGACCAGGAAGGAACTGGCAGGAAGAGTCTTCACAGGAACAGGGGAGGCTGGGATGTGGGGACCTGAGGAGGGCAGACACTTTTCTTCTCGTTTCAGGGACAGAGCAAGGACTGCAGGGGACACAGGACAGCTGTGCAGGCCACAGAGCTTCATGGAGGCTGGTCACCAGTGGACAGCTTCCCAGCGGCTCCAGGACAGAAGGAGAAAGGCACGTTTTGTAAATAAGTGTGCGGCGCTCTTGGGTGGCCCTGTGGTTCATCGCAGGTTCTCAGCATGCACGTGTCCCGGGTGTTGCCAGGAGAGGCGAGAGGCGGGGACGCGAGGACCAGTCCTTCCTGGCCCATCTGCACCAGTTGGCAGGGAGGCTCCTCTTCTCCTGCCCCCAGACTGTCCTTTCCAGGGTACATCACACTTGGTCACTCTGTCTTTGGGTGGACCACTCCTTCTGACAGGACAGCAGAGGAGCAGGCGACCCCTGGCCCAGGATGTGACCCTTGGCCCTGCATGTGACTTGTGACCTGAGGGTCTGGGCTCCAGTAGTGGTCTGATGGGTAGGAGGAAGGTGGGCTCTGGTAGGAGCCCGGGTCCCTCATCCCTGTTCCTTGGCTCATCTTTTGGGGGTGAAGGCAGGCAAGAGGGGATGGGGCAGGGTGTCACCCACCCTGAGTCACAGCCACCCAGGACTGACCATGAGGTGACACCTAGCCAACATGGGCACCACCTGGCGGGAGCTTCCTTGGCCTCCTGCATCCCACAGTTGGGTGTTCAGAGAGGAGGGCCCTGCCTTGGGCAGCTGCAGACCGCAGGCTCTGAGAGTGACCCTCCATGACGAGTGGCTTCCCTTCCCTTCCCACACACCAGCATGCCCCGATGGTTTTGCAGAGATCTCTTTTAAAAATCAATTATGGGTCAAAAGAATGAATTCACAATTTCTGTCTTGTGCTTCCCTGAAAAACAAATGTTTGTTGTACAAAATGGAGCTGGCCCCGGGCAGCCCTGAGTTTAGACACATGGAGTTGTGTGTTTCACACAGAAAACATTCCGCAGTTGCTGCCTCTTTGGAAGCTAGGCGAGCGAATCCTCGAGAGCTCGGGTAGTGTTGGGCCTTCTTCAAGCTTTCCTTGTCCCAGTCCTCCATCGCAGCAGGTCTCGGGACACCTGCTAGAGAGGTAAGGGGCCGGGTCCAGGAAAGCTCTGGGGACGCCTGCCTGTGCCAGTCTTGGCTGAGGAGCCCAGCTGAGCCTGAGGCCCGAGGCAGAGCAATGACCTCTTCAGACAGCACCTGGGCAGCTGGTCCACCATGTATACGGGGACTTGCTTCTTACTCTGGCCACATCCTGGGCTCCACAGATGATGGCGGAGCGTGACAGGGAGTGATGGACGCACTTCAGCCATGGGAGAGGTCACCTGTCCGTGGGCTATGATAACCCGCAGGGTGGACAGGAAGGAAGAGCTGCGTTCCTGGATGTACCCAGGCTCACAGAGAGAGAGGAAGGATGTGCTGACGGTGTCACAGGCTCTCACAAGAGCCCATGGGGACCTCAGGGAGCAGCACCCCTGAACACAGAGCAGATTGTTGTGGCCCAGCCTAACGGTACCAGTACCATCAGGTGAGGTTCAGAATAGGAAGAAGCATTTATTTTGGCTGATAATGAATTTTTTTTTTTTTTTTTGGTGCTTTTCCAAAGGACACTTGTCAAAACAAGCTGGCGGCTGGCCCTTCCTGAGAAAACACAGCGAAGCCCTGAAAACTGCCCAGAGCCCCACGACTCACTCCCCTCCCAGAAGAAACCCAGAGGGGCTGAAAAGGGACAAAAAAGAAGACTCTCCGCGGGGCACTTCATACCTGTGTGAGGGCGCGAGTATGGCATGGCTTAGGGAGACCTGTACCCTTCGTTCTCCACCCACGTGTCCGCCCCACAAGCCCTTCCTCAGCACGGGGAAGAGTGCTGAGCCAAGTCCACTGCGTCCTTCTTCAGGGCTAATGACAAAGACCCACATGAGTTCACTGATTTCACAAACCACATGAACCAATACAGGTTAGAGCTGATGGGAGCTGAGGGATACTGGATGGGCCCAAATGCATTTGGATAGGCATCTCTTTTGCAGGAGCTCCTGGCCAGACTACACACACTGAGCCGGACACTCTAGGCCTTGGGGGATGCTACTGTTCAAATCAGGCATAGCTCCCATGCTCCAGGCGGGTTACCTTTTGTGATCAGAACCCTTGGTCATGAATGCTTTTTAAAAAAGCGAACCTGATTAGAAGATGAAGAGGAAGGCATGGTTCACATAACAGAACAGTTAAGATGAGAACTGGACGCAGGGGTCCATACAGTGCCATAAGGGCACTTTCTCTTTCCGGGTCTCCATTCTGCTCTGGATTGATCTCTCCCTGGGGAGACAACAGGGGACCCACTCATGCATCACCCTGCTGGAGGGACGGAAATGCCATTGAGGGTCAACCAGTACGCCCACTCCCTCACCCATTTCCCAGGGACTCTCTTGGGGTTTTGAAACAGAGCTTTAATAAGAGGAAGTGTTTATACTCTTCCCATCCACGAGTGCCTCCACCCTCCTGGTCCCTTGCTAGTTTCAGAAGACTGTTCCACGCCTGATCACACGATGCCCCGCACTCTGGGGTTTGCTTCGATTACTCAGGAGAATCGTCAAATGGCTTCACAGGCCACCAGAGGCAGAGGCAGACATGCAAGCCCCATGGCCTATCACCTTCAAAGGTTGGAGACATGCAAAGCAGTGTGTCAGGCACCATGCTGTGAGCTCACAAGCTCAAGGTTTGGGGCAAGGAGACATAGGACAGGGCGATCCCAGGAAAAACTGAACCCGGCTTTGATCTGGTATCCACTGGGAATTAGAGTCTAGGTGGTGTGTGCTGAGGCTGGGTGCAGGGACCTGGAAAGGACACCAAGGAGGCAGTCGGGAAATGGCCCTGGCCTGGTGCATGGACAGCAGGGGCACCCCAGGTCACCTCCTGGAATACAACCATGTGTCACACTGTCCCCACAATTTAGAATCTGCCTTGTCTTCAGATCACCCACAAGAAGAGCCCAGAGGTGCAGAGCAGGCCCAGTGAAGAGGTGGAGAAGGAGAATCGGGCTGGGGAGGCTCCAGGCTCAGGACCTCGGCCCTCCAGCCCCTCACAGGCATGTTCCAGATCTGCCAGCTGTGACGTGGGGCACTTGGCAGCTGCAGGTGCACCACCCAACAGGCCAGCATCATGCTCCCTGAGGGCAGGGTAACACTGAACAGAACCTCCTGGTGCTGCAGAGTGTTTCAGACAGACAGAAAGAAGGTGAACTGGCATGGCAGGAGGATGCCAGGGCTCCCACTGACCTCTGCTCTCTGCACAAGAGATGAGCAAGAGAGAGCAGTCTGGGTGTCCTCTCCCATTTTGAAGAGGGTGGTATCAGTTGAATGGTGTGCCCCCAAATCATCCATGCCCACCAGAACCTCAGATCGCATTTCATCTTGACTCTGTTCTTAAAGATTCAATTGCTACTCTTGATGGGATCACTCTGGATTGGAGTAGTCTCTGGCCGATGACTGGTGTCCTGAGAAGAGGGAAATCAGGTCACAGACAGACAGATGGTGGCAGAGACTAGAGTACACAGACCCAGGGACTCTGTCTGGGACATAGGGCCACTGCCAGACTCAGGAGGAGGCAGAAGACCCTTCTCTGCATTTCCAGGGGAGCACGACCCTGCTGCACCCTGGCCTCAGAGGCCGGGCCTCCAGAATGGAGAGATTAAAGTCCTGTTGTTTATGTGTCTGGTGTGAAGCACTGTGCAAGGCACTTCCAGATTGCTACAGGGCCAGACCTCAGGTTTGACCACCCCATGCCACACTGCAGTCAGGAGGCAGAGGGAGTGAGAACCATATGGTAATGGCCATAGGAGAGTGACCAGCTGCCCAGCCCTGGCCCCGGGGAGGATGCCACAGCTACTACCTGCCACTGTGAGAGCACAAATTGGCTGAAGCCACAGTCAGCCCAGGGTTGTTCCTTCCTCAGAACACACCCTCCTGGATTTGGGGCTTGTTCCAAAATGGGGCTACCTTCTAATTATCAAGGCTCTGGACTTGACCAGCAGGGGCAAACTCTGCCATCACCCCCTGCCGTGGCACACAGCTTCAGTCCTGCGCACAGCCAGAGCCTGGTCTCCACAGGACTGAGTTTTCAGGGACAGCACAGATGGCACAGAGCAGTCACCCAGCACAGGGCTAAGCAGGCACTGCACAGCAGCAGCCTGCCCGGGGGAGGGTTCGCCAGGTTTTCTGGACAGAGTGCAGGCAAGGAAAAACGAATGGCACTGTCGGGGGCTTCCACTGCCCGCAGAGCCTTGCTCTGTCCCCGGCGGGGTCCTGCGGCCCAGCCATGGGACAGGAGTGCTGACTCAGTGTGCTGGCCATCCCTGTAGGGCCAGGCAAAAGGCTGGTGAGAGGCACATCTAGGAATGGATGCCACCAGAAGCAGCCTCAGGTATGGGGCAGGGGCCGGTGAGCCAAAGGACCCCAGCCAGGTCCTGGCAGCCAGGAGGGAGGGAGGATGGAGGACCACACCTGAAAGCCCAGCCCTTGTCAGGTCCCCCCTGCTCCAGTCCTCCTCCAGAGCCACCTATAGATGGTAGCAAGCAGCTTGTGTGACCAGGAGGATTGCCAGCTCCTCCCCACCCTGCCCCCAGGACCCACCGCCCCGTCAGCGTGGCTCCCAGTCACAGCGCCGGCACATCTGCCTTCCCATGTGGACCCTCGGCTTCCCACCGGGGACTAACGGGAACTCATCCTGTTCTGAAAATCTTCACTCATCTGTACCGAGGTCTAACTGTGCTGCTACTGCTCTCAGAAAGAACAGCACTAACTCTTTCGTGAATAACTGCTTCATTTTGTTTTGTTTTGCTTTTTATGAATTCCGTAATTTTTTTTTTTTCATTTTTTCAACCCAATGCTAATCCACAGCCAGATTTTCCACGGCCTCTAAGGAAAACTCAGCAACACAACAGACAGGAACGACGTCTTGGCTGCACAGATTGCATCAGTGCCGAGAAGCAGCCTGGTACTTCCTGGTGATGACCTCGCTGGGATCCCAAGCCCCTGTGAGCCGCATGCGTGTCTGTGCGGCAGCTCGCAGGGCTGCGGGCTCCTGGTGGGTACCATGGCAGACCTGCTTTTCCCCACCGCTCTGGAGTCACCCACTGCATGATGTCATATGTAAACCACAACAAGAGGATTTAAACCAAGGTACTACAGCAAAATTGCAGTTCACAGCTTTCAGAAGACAAAGGTTTGTTCTCGAAGCCAGAACTATTGAAAAATTTGATCGCCACCCCGCAAACACACCAACGGTGACATTTTTCTGGCCTTTGCTTCCTCGCCCGGTCCCACCTTCCTGTGTAGCCTAGCCCAATGCCACCAAAGACTCTTTGTCTCACAGTTGACAACACACCGTCATCAATACCACACTCATAAGAAAAGTAATGATTGAACATCTCTCCGTACAAGTGTTACATAATGTCACGTATCTGTTACTAAGAAGGCCCATTTTCTATGACCAAAGAGAATAACCTGATTTGAACTAGAGTTACCAAATAGAATTGTTAAACAATCCTTTGCATTTTAAGCAACATTTAATTAGAAACACACTTTAACCACCAAAATGATAAAAATCCAAGAGATTAAAATTTGAGTGTCAATTATCATAAAATTCATCATTGTAATTCTTATTAAAACTCACTGTTTAGATAGGTAATGATTTTATAATATGCCAATTTGCATAAGGAGCCCTGAGATGGCTTATTATTTCGATTCTACACAATTACAATTCTAACTCCATACATCAGAGCTCTCAGCAATGTAAAATCACGGCGCTAATTAATAAGCCATTTACTGACTGCAGCTAGTTAGGGTGGTTCTGCAGCTGACCTCGCCGAAGAGGAGCCATCTCTGAAGTGCCTCTGTGTAACTACAAACATAATGATGTGCCAGGAGGGAATCATTAAAAATAATTTACACAAGCCTTCATTTACAAGATCTTTTGATAGCACGCTTCCCCGGTGTTTAGATCCGCGGTGCAACCCCTACCATTTGGGAAGTGCCGAGCGGGGGAGTGGAGGAGGATACCTAAGTGGTTAATTAAGAGCCATTCGGACGCCACAAGAGCCTCCTGAAAAATCCCTCTGATGTCTGCCGTGTCAAATGTCTCTCACAGGCAAAGCCACCAGGGGCAGCAGCCATCGCGGGCTAATTACTGGGGACAGGAGCAGCTGAGAATGATCCTCACGGAGCTTGTGCCGTGAGCACCCAAGCTCAAGACTGAGCACAGAAATCTTTTGTGTGGCTGGACCGAGCACCTCCACACGGACAAGTGGAACCATCACAAAGGAGAGCGGCTCCCGGAAAGACAATGGCCGCGCCCGCCGGACACTGCCCAGCGCGGTACACGGCCCTCCACGGCTGCCTAAGGAATCAGTCTGAAGATGCCCAGTCTTCACATCGGCTCTCAGAGAAATCAGGAGGCTGCAAAGACAAGCACTCAGCCCAGCCAGGACGGTTGTGAGAGGCTGAGCCTCGGTGTGTCTGTGCTCACTCAGGCTCTCGGCAACACAGGCAAGAAAGTTGTAAAGGCATGGCACCTGGGAAAAGCATGCGCTTAGTAATGCATGAAGTCACGGCCTGACGCTGCTGTGACGTAACCTTCTACGAGAGAGGAACCTGTTAGCACAACCAGCAGAGGGTTTGTGGGGGAACAACACAGGAGGCAGGAGTCGGAGAAGAGGGGAAATGGAGGTGGCGAAGGTGAAACAAGCCATCTATCTTTCACAAAACAAACAAGCAGAGAAGTGGGCTCCTAAAGAGCCTGGGGAGGCCGGTGTGGCCTCGGCAGGTGAGAAGGGAGACTCAAAGCCTCAGGGTGATCTTAGAGATGGGCACCAGGACCGAGAGTCAACACACCTGTCAGCAGGACTGATTCTAACATGAGAGCACTGGGCTTGACCTCACTACCCAAGGACTGATCAGGAAGCTTAATGCACCCACCCCTAAAAGATTTTGTTCAAAAATCACTGAAAACACTTGCATCTGACCCAGGGTGAGTTCATGGATACCAGGGCCTCTAACACAGGTCAGTGGACACACGCTGTTCAGCAGACCTGTGGCCCGCAGCTGCAATGAGTTTGGTGGGTTTTCACTTCATGTTCAGAAGCAACATATTTGTCCCAACCTAGGAAACCCAGGTCTCTTTAGCCTTTTATGAAGGAAATAAAGAGCATGTTGTTGTGGTCTGTAAATAAATGCGTGTGAATTTCCCATGCTAAACCCTAAGACCTGCTGTCTTGAAAACGATGATGGGTTTATGTATGTCATTAAGTGTTGTGAAGTTTGCAGGGATGAGCTCAGGCATTTAACTGCCGAACTTTTATAGTAATCCCGGTCTTTTAACACTGGCTTTTGCCATGGAGAAGAGATTCAATCTAAAGCATCCTTTGAAGTCCAGGCAGTCATCTCCAAGACAAAAGGAAAGAGACAAAACTCAGCCAGGGATGGGGCACCTTGTGCCCGTCCCTACAGGGAGGCATCCCTGCCTCGTGCACTCCCTGAAGGTCCTGTCACAAGTGCCCCAGGCACAGGCTCAAAAGTGCCTTGGTGCATTTGTCCTTTGAGATCCCGGCAGGGTGGGTGGCTCTGTGTCTACCTGCAGCCTGGAGAACTCCTGGGCAACAGCCCTCCTGGCTTTGGCACTGGAGTATGACAAAGGCCCAGGGAAGAGGTGAGTTGCCACCTGCCCAGGTACTCAGTTGGACCTTCTGCCCACTCTGCAGGAGGATGCTTGGGAAAGCCCTGCTGCAAGAGGCAGGCATGAGCCACAAGGTGCAGGAGAAAGCACCCAGCCACCCCCTGCCCTCGTGCCTGCTAACTCAGAGAGCAAACCTGGGTCCCTCAGGGGCTCCTGGAGAGCTGCCGAGCACAAGAAGAAGAGAATAAATGTCACTGTACATGTATGAATGGCTCGCTAAATGCACCCAAGGAAGTAAATAGCCGTGGTTCACCCATAATGAGGAAGGAAAGTAGAAGAAAAGCTTAAAAATTGGAAATTGGTGGCGGCTCATATGAATAATTTTAATTAAGATAATTCCCAAACCAATAGAACCCTTAAGCCATGTGTCTTCAGAGAAAAGTATGTTCACACTTTTAAAAATTACATACTGTTTTGCTTCAAAAACCAAACAAAATATTCAACACATTAAGGATCCTGTCATAATCCTAGCTTACCTCCCTTTTACATCTGTGGTTAAGATTCTATTCTCGAGTTGTCTGGGACTCTGTACCCCAAGGGTCTTAGGGGTCAGACTGCCCCTAGCTTTATGCAAATACTTTGATGTTTCTCCCTGATATGCCCAGAGTGCATTTTAGTGTGTTTCGATTACATTGAAAAGCAAACCATTGTGTATATCTTAGGCCAATCTAAGAAACTGAGAGCAGAGCTGTGCAGTAGCAGTGATTCTCTCAATGTGCTGAGGTTTTCATGAATTTGATGGGAAAAGATGAGCTCAATGCTTGTCAATGTATTTTGAGCAATAGAGCTATTTCTATAGAAGCAAACTAGATAGTATATGATTTTAAATGTTAAAACTCATCACTTTTTGTTTGTTCTTTGACTACATAATTCAAAAGGGGAAATTGTGTGGATGAAGTGGAGCACAGGGAGATTTTGAAAAGAACTGGCTTGAATCTGACTTTATTAGACATGCATATTTGGTCACAGTGAGGCCAGAAGTCAACCGAGGGGAATGTTCACAGATAAAGAAAATGCACAAAACTTCCCTCTGCTGTCCAGCCCTCTGCGGCTCCTTCCAATCCTCCTTCCACGTGATGAAAGCCACCAGCCACGTTACTGCTGTGGTTCCTCAAGCCTAAGATCTCTTAAAAATAAATATGCAGACAGCTTTGGCCCTTCCCTGGCAAAAAAAGCCATGTGCCTGGCTTCCTGCAGGCCACCTACGCGGGGACAGGTGGGCCGCCTTCCAGGGGAGCAGGAGAGAAGTGCTGCTGAAGGGGTTGGAGGTGCTGTCTCCTCTGACCTCTGGGCCGTGGGGAGCCCCCGGACCACCTGAACAGTCTTAAGACCCAGGGATCCGCCATCCGCCAGGGGTGCAGACAGACTTCAAAAAGTTGCAATTAAGTAGGAGCTGCGGAGATTATAGGGCGATATTAACTATCATTAAGTGATTTCTGTGTGAATGAGCCCAGCATGCCTTCCCACGTCTAGCTGAAAAGGCCCTCAAATCTGAGAGTTTAAAGGTAATTTGATAAATACCTGTACTTGTTGGGGTATTTGTCTGACAGACCGCATGTATCACCTTTACAAAGACATCCATGTGGCTAACACCCAGCACTCTGATTTCCAAACAGCCCACACCAGCACGTCACACAAAACCACATGGCTCAGCCCGGGGAGGGAGGCAGCGCCCGTCTGCTGTGCTTTGGAGAAATTAGTTCAGTTCTCTTAAAATAATAGACGCTCCTGCACTTGAGAGCGCTGCCATCGCATTGTGTGCAGGCTTCTGATCTTTTGTCTCCAGTTTAAGCATGACAAGATATCGGCAACCGGAGGGGCAGAAACCTGCCTCCCAGAGAAGCCGGGCGAGGACGCTGCGAGACTCAGCAGAGGGCACTGTGCGAGGCCAGCGCCTCTTCGAAGAGAGGCTGGGCTGCCCTGCGCTCCTCCCGGGAGCCTGCGCGGGCACCAGGGCACCACGGCTGGCTGTTTCCCCCGGACAGCTGAGTTTCTCCTGCAGCCGCAGCAGGGACTACCCCAGCCTCTGTGGCCGTGCCCGGGAGGATGGGACCCTAGGATGCTGCTTTTGGCCCAGAGGACACACTCATCTGCGTTCCCCAACACATGCCTCAATTTTAAAAGTCACTGGAAAGCACATTAGGATTTTGAGAGTAAGTAGGTCTATTTTCAGAACCACAGAGTGGAGAATTGCAAGCTTTAAGACACCAGCAAAATGGATTACTAAAAATACATCGCTTCCAAGCCTCATAAATAAGGCCTTCGGACAATGGCTCCCGTCTGTCAGCGCTCAGACCTTGGTGCCGCTCTTGAAGACAGCAGCTAGCGCCGCTGAATTATTGAACACGTTTCATTGAATACTCACTATTTTTATGAATGCAGCCAAAGCAAAGCTGGTTTAATTGGACTAGCTCAAGCAGGCATTTTTATTTTATTTCATTTTTGGTAATTAGTATTCAATTCATGCCCCCTTAATGAGATGAAAATTAAAGTTTCCACATTTAATACCGTGTTTTCATGCTGGCCACGCTTCAGGAGTTTTCGTGAATAAACACTGGTATCAATGGGCTGCCAGAAAGGGCTTCCTTAAAAGGGCATGGAATTTGTTTACAAAGCTCTGTGCTGTTTGGAAAGGGGAGAAGAGGTGGCTGAATTTAGGGGAAGAGTCTCCTCACCATCCCTCTGAATGCAAAACACAACCCAGAGTGACCCTGGGATGCGCGTCTGCTGCAGGCCAAAGCATTTCTCTTGAAGAGACAATTCTCTTTTGCTGGAACTATTTTCAGTCCATTCATAATCTGACTTTTACTAAAGAAAAGTCCCTCACCCAGAATTGCCAGTGTCACCCTATGAATCCATAACTGTCTTCTGGAAAGGCCCAATCCTTTTTTGGCTGTGGGTCCCCAGTCAATAGAGACTCTCTGGTTTGAATTTGTCATGCTGAAATGACAAAACCCATCTCACATGCACCCACATGACACTTAGGCAGAAGAGAGCTCCCAACGTCATGTCCCTAAGCCATCCAACCTTGAGACCTTTTCCTTGCTCACAAAGTCTACATACAATGTCTACTCGGCAAAAGGGAAATGTCTCCACGGCGGACAGAGGGTGGAGACCCCTTCGCTCCCCTACAGGCAGCTCTGAAGGCAGAGCAGCTGACGGGCCTGCAGGCGAGCACTGGGGACAGAGTCAAGCCCATGTGGAGTTCCAGGGTTTTTTAAGATACAAAAACTGCAGTGTTATTTTGGGAAGGCAGGCGCTAGCCCACGGCTACTCGGGTGAGCTGTCCAGGAACATTTCGCCCTGTCTCACTTGCAGCTACGATTTCTCTCCAAGCAGCTTCCTGGGTTGAAAAAAACTGAAAATGCCACTAATGTGTCATCAGCACCTGAAATAGGAATAAAAATGGCATCTGCATGTCTTCACCATGTGTGAGGAGAGAAGACTCTGGTAAGAGGAAAAGTCCTCTCCCCTCCAAATGGCCATGTGAATAATTCTATGGCCAATTGCATTGGCCACGGGGCCACACCAGCATAATCATGGGGGACTCTGGAAGACACTGTGCCAGGTGACAAGTTTCCAAAGACAAGGTTTCCCTCTTTGAAGTCAGGGAAACACTCAGGAAGGAGCTTCTCAGAGCTGAGTATGTCTGGTGCCTAAGGACCCGTGCCTCTCGAGACTTCATCCAGGTAGCGAGGCAACCGTCATTGTGTGGCCAAAGAGCTGCTCAGGAGATCCTGCAAGTTCAACTTGAGGAATAATTGTCTCCCACGCTAGCACCGTACCTGAAAAGGCTGCGGCCATGTGACCGGCTGGGGTCACTTAAGACCCCAGGTTCCCGCCTCACCCACATGGGCCTGGTCAGTGGCTGGGAGGTGCCCGTGAAGCTGGTCAGCTGGCTCAGAGGTCAGGGAGCCCGCCGTGAGGTGCTGACCCCATCCCGTCAGGGTGGACGTGCACAGAATGGCTGCACTTTTACAATTCAGACAATCAAAAACTCACAGTATTTACAAAAATGTGAAATAGTAAATTTCCTTTTTAAAAAATTGCTTTTCTAGCAAATATCCAAGAGCAAACCACAACCCAGACCTATTCTGTCAGCTGTTACATGGGGTACGACCAGGCACAAGCCACGCCTCTGACCACACGACGACACACGTGTGCACATACCGACCCTGTGCATGTGGCTCAGGAAGTCCTATGTAACACGCGGGCAGTGGCTATTTCTGAGCTGGGAATTGAGAGGTGGTAATTTTTTTCTTTTTACTTTTCCTTATTTATTACTTTCCACAAAGAATAGTTAACTGCTTTCTCCACGCCAAGAAACCACACCATAAGTGCTATTTTTAAGACTGCAGCTATGGGCAGGTCCCCTGAGGGTGATGGGTGCTGGGGCTCCTGCCAGGCTGAAGAGGAGTGAGGTGTGGGAGCTGCTGACGGAGGGGGGGCAGCTGGACACGGAGGTCCTGCTAGCCACCAAGGAGCCTACCAGGGAGCGCAGGAGGTGCCGATGGGGAAACTGGGGCTGGCATACGGAAGGCCTGACAGGCGATCTAAGGGACTTGGAGTGAGATGCACTGGGGGGCTAGAGAGAGTCCTAGAGCTGGTGAGTGGGCACAGCTCCATTCTCAGAGGAACAGTGTCCTGCGGGACCTTGGATGCCAATGAGAGATTCTATCATTTTCCAATTTGACATTCAGAATTCCCTTTAGGTGGTAAGTCCTGCAGGAAATGATGCTTACCAACTTCAAAATAAAATAGTTAAATTTCAAAACCACATCAAAATATCAAAAATTACCTGAACATTTTTTTTCCTGAAATGTGGATGTATTTGCTACACACACAGATGCAGTACACTGGTCACACTTGCATTCCCATGTGTTCTTGATGTCCCATCTTGGATTTGGTGGGTCTTCTCCCTCGCTCGCTCTCCACCTCCCTGTTTTGGTTCCAGAGGAGAACAAGCTTTGACGTGGGGTGTCTTTCCCTCACCTCCCCAAGGCCTCTGTGGGCTCTTGATGCTCACTGACCAGCGGTAACTGATGGATCCATGTCACCCAGCCCAAGCCTGGATGCTCCACACAAGTGGGACCAGTAAACACACCAGAAACTCACCTGCGTGTGATAAAGTGTGAGGCTACGACCCAGGAACTTGCTGTCTTCCAAAGTCTATACCTTGGGGGCTGGGGATATGGCTCAGTTGGTAGAGAGCTTGCCTTGCATGCACAAGGCCCTGGGTTCAATCCCCCCAAAAAACCCACAAAAATAAATAAAATCAAAAAACCTAAAATCAATAGCATGACTGGATTTATGTATTAAAAAAAAATCCTGTTTAGGACAGCAGACCACAGTGGTCGCTCCTATAATCTCAGCTACTCAGGAGGCTGAGGCAGGAGGATCGCAAGTTCCAGTCCAGCCTCAGCAACTTAGCAAGGCCCTGTCTCAAAGTTAAACATAAAAAGGTCTAGGGATGGGGTTCAGTGGTGAAGTACCCCTATGCTCAATTCCCACTATCAAAAAAAAACTAAAAACAAAGAAAAAAAACCCACAATTGTTAGAATAAACTGAAATCCATTTTGTACTTTGTCTAAAGCTGGGCTGCTTTAAAAAATACATATTTTTAGAGTGGCATTAAATACCTTCAAATATTGAAATTTTACAGAAAGAAGAACTCAGTCACTGTCCGTTCCTAGGAAGTGCACAGCCCACCTAGCAGTCAGGATGCTGGAGCTAGGCTGCTCCTCAAGCAGAAAGGGAGCTGCTTCCCGGGTGCCATGAGCATCTTCCTGGGCCCTGCCTGCACTCAGCAGGGTGCATTTCCAGGCAGCAGCTGCCTCGCGGAGGCCAGCAGTGGCTTTGCTCAGCCTTGCCCTCTATGGCATTCCCAACCCTGCCGAAAGGTTTCTAGTCCACTTTATTTCTCAGGTTCAAGGAGGAAATCAGATGTTTATGCAAGCTTTATGTGGCTTTAAAAGTCGATGTATAATACATGCTGCAATGAGTAAGTTGTGATTGTAGGAAAGAATCACCTAAAAGATTTATGGGGCACTCAGATAGTGTTACTTAATCACAAGGTGCGGTGTATGCGATGCTGTAATCTCATTTAAATCATATAATGAATGCAATAATGAAAATTAAGATCCCAATATGCACGGCTGTGCCTCTTTTAATCTACATGTGATTTCAAATACCATTTCCTAGGAGTCTGCTCTTTCGTTTGGTGGAATTTGTTAGGGGACTGGAGAATAAGTGTCCTGCAGGACTGGGTTTCATGGTGTCAGGTGCTTCTCTTGCTGGAGGAGGATTTGCCAGCTCTCTGCTCCCTCCATTCCTGAAGCGCTCTGAGCAGTTGATCTGCATAGTGGCAGGAGCAATGTTTCTCTCTTGCCATAAAACCTTGGTGTATGGAGGGCAGAGAAGGGAAAGAGAATAATTTAAAGTCATTCAGGCAAATAAAGAAACAAATTCAGACGACATTAAGAAAGGAAGGAAGCAGCATTGGTGAGGAGGATGGTATGTCTCCCCCTTCTGTGCTGGTTCCGTACACCAACCTTTTTAAGCCACACTCTTCTGGGGAAAACAGGATTCATCATTTGAGCTTAGAAAAACCAAGCTCAGCATGGGTTTGCGAGCATGGGGACCTGTCACCCACACCCCTCTGTGTGCAAGCCAGCATTGCCCAATCCATTCATTGCACATCATTAATTGAGCACCTACTATGCTCAAGCTGTTTGCTTAGCCAGTGGAGAAGATGTGAGAGATGTGTGGAAGCGATCCCCCTTCTGTGAGCTGGAGGTAACTGCAGGAGCTTGTATCAAATCACGAACCCAGATCATGCTGTCCAGAGAGGAGCCATCAGACTTTCTCTGTCCTTCTCCCCAAAGAAAAGCCAAGTGATCAGTAACAAATCTATGGTGTGACAATTTTGAAAATTGTTTAAAATTATGGAAATACATGATAGGATTCTTCTTTGTTCTTAGTTTTTGTTTTTGTTTTGTTTTTGTTTTGTTTGTTTTACAAAATTTCCTTTTCTTTACATGCCCACAGCCATAGAGCATTCGGGTCATTTCTCTCTCCTCTTCACCTTCCAGTTCTCTTTCTGCAGTCATCCTTCACCTTCTGGTCTCAGCCACGGTGCCACCGTCATTGCCTACTCCATGGCCACAGTGGCCTTCTCTAGCTCCCCGCATTCCCCACACGTCCAGCCGTCCACCGCAAGGTCTCCCACCCGCAGGACGGCGCAGCCCGAGAGTGCCAAGATGCCACGGAAGGACACGGTGGCCTGAAGCAGCACCTCAGCAGCCTCCCCCCCGCCCTCCTTCATTCTGCTTCCCCGACAGCAGTCACCGGTGCTACCAGAGCCATTTCTGACAAGAAACAGAGTGACATCTCTGCTGGCCTGGCCACTGCCGAGCTGAGGAGTCAGTGCTGCTGCGCATCAGGCTGGGCACCCAGTGGGGCTGGGCTCCCGTTTCTTTTCTTTTCTTTTTTGATTTTTCGTTTTAAGAATGTCAGGGGGTGGGACAGGTGCTCCTGGGTCACGGCGGTGGCCGGAGCACAAGTCACAAGACCTCCTGGGCACCTTCTCCGTTTTCCTGCCTGGTACAAAAGACCAAGGAAAGCCAGCACACCCCAAGACCCGTCCTGTGAGTTTGAGAAGCGGGAAGACAATAAAAGTTTGACAGGAATTTATAAATACAGCCTTGGTTAAGTATATCATCATTCATAATACCATTAAATCTATTTCAATAAACAAAAACATGCTTTACTTATTCCAGGAATTCTTTGTGAAAGGAAAACATTATGTGAAAAATAAAGTGTTATTGCAAACACAGTTAAAATCTGGAGTGAGGTTTTGAATAAACAAATTAAATTGCAATGGAATATACTGTGCCTCAGAGCCATTTCTTGACAAAACAGTCATCTTATTTACACGCTTCACAATACCCCACCATGGATGTCGAAGGAAAAAAATAAGGAGAAAAATAATTAGCATATTAATCTTTTTTATGCCGCCATCTTTCAGATCCAGAAGACCATGGTGTAATTTAAATCTAAACGCTTTCCTGGCATTAGAATTCATTTTAGATGGGTCAATTGTTCCATAATAAAGGGATAGGAGGTGTACTTCATGCAGGAGATTTATGTTTCCCATTTGTTCATATTCATGTGCTACTGAATACCCTCAATTCAAATGGTGATGGTTGTTCATATCAGCCGGGCGGCAGCCACACAGATCACTAACCGGCAGCAATGAATTTCATTTGCAGGACAAAAAATACGGCGAAATTAACTCCAGCAGTTTATTGATTTTTGCTTAACAGGAGCCAGTATAACAGCTCTATTGCCCTCATAATGATTAGTGACAAAAGTTTAATTAAGCAATTATGAAGCCAATAATAGAGTTGTCTGGCCTGCTCAGCTCCAGTCCGTTCAGGACTTATCTCCCTCCTGCACATCATAGCAGCTGGAATGTGCTTGAGGAGATTAATGCGGGGAACACAGATGCCTCCTCTAATTCTGCTTCATGATGCTGTTTGAATGGAGACGGGAACACAAGCTCCCCTTTATCAAATTACAAGTCCGCTTTTCATGAATATGTAGTTTAAAAAAAAACCTAGTTGTGGCTTCAAGGTGTAATTATAAAGACATACAACAAAAATGACACACAATTCTGTCTTAGTAATCCCTGCTATGAAATATGCATGATAATGTATTACTGAATAAAGACTTAACAGCGTTCTAAGAGGCTTTGCCGTTGTGCCGTTATCCAAACAATTGGCAGCCTTCTCCAAATGTTGTGTGAGATATTGTCTGACCTTACATTTTTGTTTTTCTTCCTCTTAAATGTATTGTTTCAAGCTTATTGTATTGTTATTTGTCCATAATGCCGTTAAACCCGTCTTATCTATTTGTAAGAATTCCCAATTTATTATGTATGCTTAAATATGTTAATGTAAAAATTCGAGCTCCTTCCTGGCATTAATCATTTCATGAAATATGCACTGCGCCCGGAACCTGCAAACCTCAGACGGGAGCTTCCTGTGCTGGCTGCTCCTGTCCCCGCGGTTCTACACCGCCTCCTCGCAGGAATCCAGCTCCGTGTGCCTCGAAATGCCTTTACTCAAAAGAAAGCCCCTCTTTTTTTCTGCCTCCAAAGCAGTAAATGTTCTTAACCAATTTGCTGGCCTCATTCTTTTCTTGCCACAAACAGAAGAGGCCCGCCGACCCCGCCAGACAAGAAAGCATCCCTCCCCCCTCCAAAGAAACGGGCTGTGGGAAGAGGGCCCAGCCCCAAGAGTGCACGTGGCCAACGAGCAGGCGTGGGGGTCCCGTTTCCAAACTCTGCAGGTGACACCCTGAGTTGCTACATTTCGTTTCATAAAATGGACAAGGAATTCACCCCATGGGTTTTTGTCACTAATAAAATGTGCCTTAACCAAATGGTGGCCATTTATTTTACCAAAATCCCCTGAAAAGACACTTGTCTTCTTGGGACTGCTTGGAACAGCTGCTTCCGTGTAACAGGCAGCAGCTGGGGGAGTCGGCGAGGGGCCTCTGGGCAGCCTCTCAGCTCCAATTGCGCCTCCTCTCCCCCGGCCTGTGGGTGGACACCCTGAGCTCGGCCTGGACACGAAGGGGCTGGCGGTCCCCAGGGCAGGCAAACGGCAGCCTTCTTTCAGCCCCTGCTAGGTCCGCCAGCCCAGGCAGACCCAGGCATGAAGGGTGTGAGTCCAGCCCCCCAAGCCACCCAGAGGAGAGGACTCCCGGGAGTCTTAAAAGACATGCACCCTCGGAGCTTTCTATTAATAAACCACACAGGTCATTGTTATTTGGTCGAGATCGTCTAAGAGGCTTGGCAGGTGCATATAAACCCATCAAGGTGGGGATCAGTACCCAGGCTTGCCAAGCAGAGGGGCCCAGGCTTCATCACGGTGGCCACGGCGCTCCCTGCTTCTTGCTAGGGGCTTGCAGCTATCACAGCTGAGTGGAAGGAGGCCGGAGCTGGCAGGGAGTTGAAGGGACTTTGTTTCCGGCCAGGGTCAGGGCTGCTCTGGTCTTGGAAACCATCCTCAGAGAGGACTGGATTTCTGGTGCATGGAGCCGTCACCGAGACACCCGGGAAGTGCAACACCACCTCTGGCTGCTTGGCTCTTCTTGGTATTCATGAGGAGGGGTTCCCTCGGATTCTGTTCCAATTGCTGTCTAAGAAGGCGATTTCCAGCACGTCTCTATGCTTGCCCTGTCTCTATTCTCCAACTTGCGAATGTCGAAAGACTTAATTGACAAAAAAGATTTTTTAACTATCTCTTTGGCATTCATTAAGATGGTTCAGCCTGTGAAGAACAGAAAGACAATCACAGGGTGTTAGAAGAAAAATGTTGTTCTTCTGTGTGGTTAATTGATAGAATTTTCTAAATCTGCCCAGGGTTCTGAGCCTTTGAAAGCACAGCAGAGACTCTTCTTAGGGAGACAGAATGGAAGTGTCCCATGCTGCGGATGTGAAATTAATAATGGTACGATGTGTGGGTGGATTTTAAGGACACAGATTAAATGAGAACAAGCTTTCAAAGGCTGTCTCATCAAAATGGTCGTTGCTTCATTTCTCTTTCTCAAAAATCTGAGTATCAGAATGAATGCTCACTGAATGCAAGGGAGTGCCACAGAGTGTCCAGATGCTTGGTCCATTCTTTGCTGCATTTTGAAAGATAAAACAGCAGCTGATTTTTTTTTTTTAAAGTCAGATCTCCTGGGAGGGACAGAGTAAACTCAGTTTCCCAGTTCTGCAGGCGAATCAAACTTCCTGTCCATTCCGAAGGTGCTAAGTTGGGACGGCCTTCACCTTCATGTGTGCATGGAACTGCTGCAACATTTCTCTGGAATGAAATTTAACCATTTGATAATCAGCTCAGCTATCCTGGTGACAAGTTGTGAATTATTAAACTGCAGAATGTCATCTTAATTACACTTTAAGAGACCCAACAATAATTTACTTGTTCTCAAGACACAAAATGATGTAAGTCATTAAGTAAAGAAAGCACTCTCATGAACATAGTATTTGGACAATGTAGGAAATAGCCAGTGCCCGTGGATGTCACGAGTGGCTTTTCATCATGAAGCACAGCATCCCACGCACATCGGTGAGGGAGCATCATTTGCGAGATGCACCGGGAGCACACGAGTTAGGCACCGGAACATGGCAGTGCAACAATTAAAAGCCCAGACGAATCCATTTCAAAATGGAGTTGCCTGTCATGTGAGAAAATTGTCCTTTCTTCCCGGGGACCTGTCTCTCTCCTAGTTGGCTGGTAAATATCGTGAAGGCCTGCTGCTGGGATTAGCATTCTGGGCGTGGGCAAGGCAGCCTCCCAGTGAACTTGCTCCGGGCCTGAAGACGGCTGGCTCCTCACCTCACCGCATCTTTTTACACAGATTGTTTGTTTGCGGGTTTTGTTGCCAGGTGATGATGAATGGCGATTTGCTCTTATTAGCAGAGTTCTGAAAGCAGGATGACAATTCTGATTTTGCATATTCAATTCGTCGCATCATTAGATGAATGCAGAGCTGCTCACCTCTGCATATTCACCGAGTTTTGTACTGTGCGGATCGAATGCTAAGATGAGCTTTAAATCTGCAAATTAAATATTAGGCGCCCCTATAGTAACACATTAAGCATGATTGGCTTAGGAAATGCCGAGGAGAATGTGACAGAAATTATATCAATCCAATATGCTTGTTCTTGGGTTTGTTCTCCTGTAGCTTATTGTGAAGAGGAGCAGATGAAAACACCGTTTGCTAACAGGACGTGCATCTTGCTGTGGGTGCTGATCCCCTGTTTTCCCCAGCTCGCCATGATCACTTTTCGGGGCTGCGGCTTTTCCCCAGCTGGTCCTCGTCTAGTTAGGCTGCATTAATGACACTTCAGTCATACTGGCTTTCAAGTCGAGTCCTTCCACAGTGAACAGAGAGCTGACATTTCCTGACATTTTCCCAACTAATTACAGGACAAATAATTAAGCATGTTCTCGTATGTAACAAATGAAGGCAAAAGCCGTCTGTCAAGGTTGGTGATTGATGACACTCCGGGAGACTTTATCTGATGGGTCCTGCCATGCAATGGAGGGGAAGCAAATTTATTAGAATGAACAATGCAAATTCCGAGTCATCTCATCCAGTTATGCGCCAAAGCAATATCCATGTCAAGGTGAATGTGACAATGAAAGCAAAATATTTGCATTTTGTGGAGCAGGTTGAAGGGGAAATCAGAGCGAGGAGATGACAGGCCTAATTATTTTGGCTCATACAGGCTAGGACAGCTGTTTCTGGTGTCCTGAACAAGGCTGTCACACAGGTAACTAAATAGGTCTGCATATAAGTCTGTATCCAACACTGTACTGAGATGTCTACCACTAATGACCAACGCTAATGTTACTGCCATCCCTGAAAAACAGAAAATGTGTCACCGCACACCCTCTGCATGGCAGTCAACATTTCGCTACATAATTACTTGTTAGTGAATTAATTCCTATCTGTCAGTATCTATGCCAGTGTCATTTTTAGACCATTACAAAATTATGCCATCACTATAGCAACTGCAGGCACAGTTAAAAGGCAAAAGAGTTCAGATACCAGGAGAAGTGCCTAGTTAGGCAGGAGATAATAATGTAAAATCCAAATCGGAATGCTTGTGCCGACCACCCTAATTTTCTTTATACATGTTTGATCAATGATCATTAAACAATAATTTCAGGTTTCCAATTTAAATCCACAATTAATACTTCTGGTCATTAAAACCACGACCCACGGTAGTATCTCCCCAAAAGAAGGAGCTCGCCTCCTGTCAAGTCAATTAATTGGGTGCTTAAAAGTGACGTGCCCAGTGCTGAGCGGCGAGTGGCAGCATGCAAATGTTCGCGCCCAGCGTCGCGGTGGACTCGGCGGGCCTGGCTTTATTGTCAAGGAGTCTCTGCATTCTGTGCGTCTGCGTTCCCGGTTCCCTCTTCCTCCACTGTCCTTTGTGCGCATTTCATTTGCTCCGACGCACCACCACGCTGCGCCTGCGGTTTCATCGCACGGCGTCTCGGATGCCATCACATTAGTCAAAGCGCCCCTCGCTTTATTCAAATCAAGACCTACAGGACTCGGACGCTTTTTGCATCAAGAACAATCGACAACCTTCTGGACCCTGAACGCCCCTGGAGAAATGCACTTTAAGATGGAGAGAGACAGAGAGAGAGACAGACAGAACCAGAGACAAACAGGGAGACAGAGACATTAATTATGAGTAACCAAAAAATTAAAATTAAAAAAAAAAAGCTTTGAATTTTCAAATACAAAAGTGGAAAATATAAAATATCCTTCAGGAAACAGAATCCATGCTCATTGATTTTTCTCCTTTAATTAATTAAAATGTTGCCAGGCTGGGAAGGAAACAGCTCTACTAAACCACCCACATAAATTTATCATGTTCGTCTGGAGAACAAGGTCACTTTTGTTAAGTGCAAACATTTTCCTGGTAAATATGAAATGACATATGGCAGACGTCTGACTCAAAATGGCATCTAGGGCCACCACGATTCAGGGAAAAGTTTAAGTAGGAAAGAGAATTAGGAACCTTGAAAGATGCGGTTCAGGTAGGATGATCTTTAGGAACACCACCACCCTAGTGATTGTCACTCTGGTTTTTATGCGTCGGGCTGACTTACTTTAATACTCTATACTGTGTTAGAAAAGGCGCCAATGATTTGAATGTGCTGGACATTTATTATTTGGTGGTATGTTAGCACAGAAGGGCAAGGTAAGACAGAAGGTGGTGAGGACAACCCAAGGTGCCCAGGGTGACACTCTGCACAGGTGCAGAAGGAATGAGACTCCATTGCTCCTTGGGATGGTGTGTGTCTCATGGGCTCTGGTCAGGAAGCAGAAGGGAAGAGGCTCCCAGCAGGAGAAGCCCCACTAAGAGCCCCACGTGGAAGCCTGCGGCGCGTTCTGAGTCCTGTCTAGAAGAACGTCAGGTCCCCTGGCCACCTGTAACGCTGAGAGAAGATTTCCAC